>NC_081408.1:61466113-61746113 GCF_030272615.1 Cryptomeria japonica | reverse complement strand
TGAAAAATAAATAGAGGACCCTAGCTAGTTCAAAAAGAAGGACCTTCAAAATGAAAGCTAAGTACCTAGAAACAGGCTCAAATGAGCCATGAACACTAGTATGCAGAGGCCTAATAGGTTGTAGGTGAACAAAGAAGTTTGTGAATGGCCTAGCAAGACCTTAAGGATGATAAGTGCAAAGGGTGATTTAAGAGAAATAAAGCATTCAAATATTTAGGGGTTTTACACTAAAGGGTGTGGAATGGTTGTAATTCCAACCACATCTCTTCTAGCAAAAAATGGAGGGCTATCAAGGCCACACATGCCTAGAATAAGCTAGATAGATAATCAAGGTGAATAGAATAAAGATGATTAGGCCCATGCATTTTGTTAAACAAAATCCTATAAAATAAAGAAATTTGGCCAAAATATATAGGAAAGGATGTATAAGTTAAGGCCCCTCTACTAAAAAAACATATTTTATTACAATTTATATCCATACAAATATGGATTCCATATAATACAATAAGGTACAATGTAAAGAAAAATGTAAACTAAAAAGGTTACATTTTTTTGTAAATTAAAAGGCTATCTTTATTCTGTCAAGACTTTTAGACCCAATAGTGATGCTCATTTGGCCCCATGATGCTTTAATGATAGGGTTGTGTGCTAGACTCACCAATATGCAACAAAAAAATTGCAATTAATGGCTCTAATACCATGTTGGAACACACAAGATCATAATTTAAATTTAAGATAAACTCCCACAAATGAATAATAAGCACAAAAGAATAGGTATTGTAAAAAATTGGAGTGACACACAATGTATAATGAGGTCCTTTCATATAAAGGCAGGGATGAGATGAGAACATTGTTGAAGATTCTAAACACCTTACATGAACATAAGAAAGTATAACTGATGTCTCATGTGTATATGAGATAGGTGCCTCTGAAGGTGATCATATGTGTCTCAACCATATGAAGTGAGACAAAAGAGAGAAAAATCTCTAAGTAAATTTAAGCTCAATGTGGATGGGTCATCTTAGAAAGGTGATTATATAACTAGATATGAAACGAGCCTTTACACCCATACTTTTAGCAAAAACAAATTACATGGTTGATGAGTCCTAAAATTGTCTGTGTTTCCTTGTTCTTAGGTTTGTATTTCCCATGACATTCCTAATACTTTTAAAATATATTTCCCACTTTCCTAGCTATCTTAATTATTTAAGAAATATGGATGGTATATATTTTATTGATAAATTATCATGTGATTTTTTAAATGTTTATGGTATGCTATGGAGTTTTATGTTAATCATGATGATTAATGTTGATGAGATTCTTTTGAAGAAAGTTAACTTATAGAAAATCTTGACTATCAACCCATATTCAAAGGATGATCACCTATGACATGTTCATAGCTTCCGCACCTAATGGAGGTAGCAATTGAGAAATGTAGGAATGGTTCATTTATGAATCTCTCCACCTCTATTGATGTTTTTGTTAGGAGTAAATGACATCATAGTTCAATAAGGAGTAACTTATGGGAATAGTAGAATAGTATAACATGGATCACAACTTATTGTCCCTTATATCTACATGTTTTCTATTATAATTATTTCCTTAATAACATAGAGTTATAAGAGAATTATGACACTCTCATCTCTGCACAATTGGATTCCTATTTTTTTTATGAAAGGAATTTAAAGTAGCGCAGTTCAACTTTCTACACTAATCTTGAGAGGAGGGTTACTCAAAAAAAATTAGATCTTTACAAAAATTATAAAAAATAAATATAAATAACACAAATAGCATCCATACAATAACAAAGTGATTTACATGGGAAAAATCCTTTTGGAGAAAAAAGCCACACTCCAAAAGTGTCCCAATATATTATTAAAAAATAAACAACATAGTACAATATACTTGTAGATATTTAGTCTTCTCATAGGAGTATCAACCAACTAGAGATTTAGAGGTAACTCAATAGCTATAAGAATCTTACATGCAATCTCCATCTCACACACCTAATATATAGGAGATACAATACATGAAACTATTAAATGGCATTACAAAACCATGAACTAAAACCACAAAAAAAGTGGCACCCATCTAATCTCCAATCCAAGATTCCCTATGATGTATCAAAAAAAATAACAATATGTGTAACCCTCCCCCCCACCCCTTTACAACTCATTTATGTGTCCAACACATTTTTTATATTTCCCATTTCATGAGACCCAACTTTTGGAGGCCATGACTTTTGATTCAAGGGAGTTTGATTATTGAGTCATTCGAAGTGACAAAAATCTCATGAAGTGCTCTATCAAGATATAACCTTCTATGCCAATTATGAACACTTTTGGGCCCAAAAACTAGCTCTAAGGCCTCCAAAATTGACTTTGAAACTTTTTAAAATGGAAACTTTAATATCTTCAAATTTAGAAATGATCTTGCAACAAAAATTTATTTGCAACATTCATCAAAGTCTACCATAACTATCTCCACTCTTACATCCTCTACCATATCTTTTAAAAAATGGTATTAAACATCAATGTGCTTGATCCTAGCATGAAATACCAAGTTCTTAGCTAGGCAAATCGCATTCTGATTTTCATAATAAACTACCATTGTACCTTATTTTATTCCAATACATGAACACAATATCTTAATCCAAATGCATTCTTTACAATTATAAGTTATTGTCATATACTCAATTTTAGTAGTGGAAAAATCAACCACAACGTGTTGCTTACTCAATTAACTAATTGCAACACCAAACAAAGTAAACACATAAGTACTAGTATTGGAATCCAAGAACATTGAGAGGTGGGGGTGAATCAGTGTTCTGTCGGTAATGTAATATTTTACCTTATTATAACATACACATATAAACTGGTAAATGAAGAAACATATAACATGAAGTAAATAAACTAGCCACATGAATGAACACCATAACACATAGATTTTATACATGGAAAACCTCAAAGAGGAAAAACCATGGTGGGATTTGTGAGCCACAATATCAATTCACTGGCCATATGAAAGATATTACATAGCATGGGGGGTTGCACATGTAGGAAGGCACACTTCCTAGATCACACTAATCAACACAAAAGGGTCTCACTGACTACAAGATTCTGTTGATATAAAATAGTATTCGTGAACTCACAAAATGCATTTGCAATGCCAAAAAGAGTTTCAATTAAAGCTTTGTTCTGTACTGGTTCATAAACCCTGAATCCTTCTACCAATATCTCCTTTCCTCCAAGAATGCTCAACAAACCATCTACTGATCATAGCATGATATTACATTCGCATACAAATGACCTACATACATATCCTTCTCATTACATAGTTCTACTACCTTGTCATATCCTTGTCCTATATCAAAATGACCTTGTAGACACCCAAAAATGGTCAACGCTTGCGAGGTCATACTTTAACATTTGCGCATTGCCTCATTTTAGGTTTTTGCGTCACATTAACATTTCTCCTATGTCACGCACTTGGTCTTTATCATTTGCGAACATCGAGTCATTCTTCTACATTATTCAATCATCTCGTCCTCAAATTTGGTCTTCTCGACAACATTATCCAGTCATGATTTTGATCAATTTTATCCTGTCGCATCAATGCGTGTATTTATTTGTCATCATTTTGGACATCGTCAATCCTAATTAGGGTTTTGTCCCTCCTGTCAATCTTATCAATTTTATCATCAATCTTATCATTTTGGACATCGTCAATCCTAATTAGGGTTTTTGTCCTCTTTTCGATCTTGTCATCTGGCGATTAGTTTATCAATCCTTTCATTTTAAATGATCGATTTGTCATCAATCGTTGTCATGTTCAATCTTGCGATCAATTTGTCATTGATCGTGGTCGTTATCAATCTTGTCATTTTGGCGATCGATTTGTCATTGATCGTGGTCATCTTCAATCTTGTCATCTTGCAATCCATTTTGTTGTCGATCCTTGTCCTCTTGTCGATTTTGTCATTTTATGACCAATTTGTCATCGATCGTTATCTATCTCAATTATGTCAATTTGGATCAATTTGTTATTGTGGACACCCAAAAATGGTCAACGCTTGCGAAGTCATACTTTAACATTTGCGCATTGCCTCATTTTAGGTTTTTGCGTCGCATTAACATTTCTCCTATGTCACGCACTTGGTCTTTATCATTTGCGAACATCGAGTCATTCTTCTACATTCTTCAATCATCTCGTCTTCGAATTTGGTCTTGTCGACAACATTATCCAGTCATGATTTTGATCAATTTTACTCTGTCGCATCAATGTGCGTATTCATTTGTCATCATTTTGGACATCGTTAATCCTAATTAGGGTTTAGTCCTCTTATCAATCTTGTCGATTTATCATCAATCCTTTAATCTTGTCGTTTTACGATCGATTTGTCATCGATCGTTGTCATGTTCGATCTTGTCATCTTGCAATCCATTTTGTTGTCGATTCTTGTCCTCTTGTCGATTTTGTCATTTTGCAACCGATTTGTCATCATTTCACTATCAATCATTATCTGTCTCAATTGTGTCAATTTGGATCAAATCATGTCAATTGGCGTATTTCTCAATCAAATCATTTATCGCATTGGTCATTTATCAAAATCAAGTCATGACATTAATTATCTTCAATCAAGACCTAATTGTCATTTTCGCATTTCTAATTCGTCTTCTAGGGTTTTATGATTTAGTCATTTAACCTAATTTGCCATTTCTTCCTCCAGGATTACTAAATTATTTATTAATCCTAAGTCTTCTCATTACAATTAAATCTTTATTTAATTGGCTAATTATTCCTCTTTGTGAATTGATTAATAAATGAAAAATTATTAATTAATTCACTAATTCCTAAATTCTAATTTCCATCAATTTCCAATTTTCTAATTTGTCATCAATTTCAATTTCCTAAATTTTCAAATTTCTAATTCCTTTTCCCTCCTATTTCATCTCCTAATTCCATGGGAATGGCATTTCAATTTGTCATAAATTGTCATAATTGACAATCAATCAATTTTGACATAGAATGTGTCATAATTTGTCATCAAATTGTCAATCAATCAAATTGTGCATGGAAAGTGCATAATTTGTCATAATTTGTCATATTGATTTGCAATTTCCATTTGAATTGCATCATGCCAATTTTGTGATTTCTCCAATTTCTCTATAAATTGGATAATTTATCTTCAATCATCCCCTTCAATTACTTCTTGAAATCCGAATTGCTGTCAAACTATCAAATTTTAGTTCTAGTACTCTTGAGCTTTTTGCTTTCAATTGTGAGAGCACTTGTAGGTGAGATCCACAAACCCATTGAAGAGGAAAGAACAACAATGGAGCCGCATGGAAAGAGTATTCAATCTTGAATCTGGTTTGCATAATGTTTTCTTTTGAATGCTTCATTTTCATACCTCTATTGAATGTGCATTGTGATTAGGTTCATTTCAATGAGTATTTCTTTGATTGAGCTATCAGGTCTTATGTTTTGATTGATCTACTTATGTTTTGATGAATCCTAATTTCTACCCCACAGTTATTGTTCCTCGTCAATTGGCGCATTTTCTCGAATCAAATCATTTTGTCGCATTGGTCATTTATCAAAATCAAATCATGACATTAATTATCTTTAATCAAGACCTAATTGTCATTTTCGCATTTCTAATTCGTCTTCTAGGGTTTTATGATTTAGTCATTTAACCTAATTCGCCATTTCTTCCTTTAGGATTAAATAAATTACTTATTTATCCTAAGTCTTCTCATTACAATTAAATCTTTATTTAATTGGCTAATTATTCCTCTTTGTGAATTGATTAATAAATGAAAAATTATTAATTAATTCACTAAATCCTAATTCTAATTTCCATCAATTTCCAATTTTCTAATTTGTCATCAATTTCAATTTCCTAATTTTTCAAATTTCTAATTCCTTTTCCCTCCTATTTCATCTCCTAATTCCATGGGAATGGCATTTCAATTTGTCATAAATTGTCACAATTGATAATTAATCAATTTGACATAGAATGTGTCATAATTTGTCATCAAATTGTCAATCAATCAAATTGTGCATGGAAAGTGCATAATTTGTCATAATTTGTCATATTGATTTGCAATTTCTATTTGAATTGCATCATGCCAATTTTGTGATTTCTCCAATTTCTCTATAAATTGGATAATTTTTCTTCAATCACCCCCTTCAATTACTTCTTGAAATCCGAATTGCTGTCAAACTATCAAATTTTAGTTCTAGTACTCTTGAGCTTTTTGCTTTCAATTGTGAGAGCACTTGTAGGTGAGATCCACAAACCCATTGAAGAGGAAAGAACAACAATGGAGCCGCATGGAAGGAGTATTCAATCTTGAATCTGGTTTGCATAATGTTTTCTTTTGAATGCTTCATTTTCATACCTCTATTGAATGTGCATTGTGATTAGGTTCATTTCAATGAGTATTTCTTTGATTGAGCTATCAGGTCTTATGTTTTGATTGATCTACTTATGTTTTGATGAATCCTAATTTCTACCCCACAGACCTAACAGACTGACTTATATGTCCTTTACAAACAATATGTCTTATGTCGGCTTATAATACAAAAGATATTCAATGTTGGCCTTTATACAATAATTACAAAATGATTTTACAAATAAAACCTATCAGATCCCAAACTGATGTCGGATTCACTGAAGTGTTGGATGTCAGTTTCGGTGATGACCCTAAATGTTCCAATGCCAGTATCCGCCAGTGTATGCCTCCAAATGCTGGTATATACCTTCAATAGAATCCTATTACCATCAATGACAACATATGATTCCAATGAGCGTCAATTGCCAACAATCTCCCCCTTTGGCATTGATGGCAACACTCATGTGAAAAATGGATTCTTGTCGGTTCAATTGAAACATGAACATGCTCCCCCCGAGTTGATTGAATCTGCCTCCCTTACACATATTTTTCACATAATATAAACTCCCCCTTTGGCATCAATGCCAAAGACTGGTGAAAGAATTGATAGAATAATTATAGATTACTTTACCAGAGCTTGACCAATCTCAAAATTTATGGGTAAGCTTTCTCTAGCAATTGTACATAGGTATCCTTGCCGATTTTGAGTGTTCCAGATATGGATACAAGTCCACTCAGTAAATGGCAAGCATATCCATACATTCCCTCTTATGTACACCAAGTGAATCCAATCTTGGACTCACCAAACCTCTAAGACTCCTTGCTCTTCGAATGATCTTGTCTCTTTCCTTTTCGAAAGCAAAAAATTGGTTCTCCAAGCTCAAAATTTGTCCATCAATGGAAGTTGTGAGTCAAGTTAGTCCATCAGAAGAATTGGCAATATTAACAATCTTTTCATGTAATTCCTTTAACCTCTGATCTACATTTGCTGTAAGAATCTCTATATTACAATAGACCTTGTAGATGTTAGTACACAGTTTCAAATAATTTTCAATGAGAATAAGTTTCTCTTCAACCTTCCTCTTCTCTATCTCAATAATTTGATCAAAAGTGGCTTTCTTGGCTAGAATAAATCTTTTAAGTGCCTTCTTATCAGAAATCTACTGCAATGACTGAAAGTTTTTAGATATATTCTCTATCAATGCCTTGAAAGTTTTTAGATATATTCTCTATCAATGCCTTAAGATTGCTAGAAGGGATTGCTTCATTTTCAATCATACATTCAGGAATCAATCTATGAAAAATTGTTATTGATTGATCTATTATTCCTTTGTCTGCAAATCCTTCCTTCAATAGCTTTTGAGTAGCCATCATCATTAGCTCTGTGGGACTCATCTTTGTGATTGATTTCTTCTCAGCTTGAGAAGTGTCAATTGCTAAAAGTTTTGTAGGATAATCAACTATCAGTTCAGTCTCCTTTTTCATTTCTTCCTTACCCTCTCTTAGTGTATCTCTTTTCTCAACCTCTAATGCATCAGTGGCTTCGCCACTGAGTGCAGTATCAGTTACTTCCAATGGACTATTATCCACAATATTATCTGTAACCTATACATTACCTAAATTGCCTTTCCCAGACTGTACAAATATAGTCTTTGTCGGTTTAGTCTGTACACTCATCAGTTTTAGGTTTATCTGCCAGTTCATTTAAAATTTGATCTGAACTTCTCAAAATTCCTTTCCCTTGAGATTTGTTCAGAATGGTGGGAGCAAATGTCTTAGAAAATTCTTCTTGAGAAGTGAGAAAATCAGGATTCTTTTGGAAGAATTTGGTCCAACCATCTCTGGTCTCATTTACTATCTCATTAAATCTACCCATCATTAGGCCTATTTTTCAAGTTTTGCTGCTAAAGACTGTTCTATTAGCAACATCTATACACCTTTTCATTTCCTCATTATTTATAGAGCCACACATACTCAAAATTTCAACTTCTTTAATTTCTATGTCCCTCTTGATTGCATCTAATCTTCTTGCATCTAACTTATTATACAATGATAAGGGAATTTCCTTCAAAATCTCTACCAAATATTTCTTATATATTTCTAGATATAACAAGATTGATTTTTCTATTTCAATTTAATCATTATTATCTAAATCTTCATAAAAATTTGACACATTCTTCAAAATTCCATCTTTAGTTACCTCATCAATTAACTCTGCACAAGTCATTTTACCAGATTCAATTGCTTCATCACTCTTTTTCTTCTTGGGGGGGGTTGGAGGAGTGGATGGAGCATGTTGCCTCTTCTAAGTAGGTTTCCTTGCTAGAGGTGTGGTTGCACTTGTTACCTTTCTAATTACCTTCCTCCTTGGTTCCACCTTCTTCTCCTCAACCATTGGATTGTCATCTTTCTTCTTTTGTACCCTTCTGAATGCAAGAGGTTGATTATCCTTTGGATCAAAGTTAGAAGTGATAGAAGAAATGAAAGTCTCGGGCCTCTTCACCTTAGGAGCACTTCCTTCTGCCGGTTGATCTACTAGTTTAGATCCGAAACCTAGTTCTGTATCTATCCTATGAATTACATTTTGAACAAATGCAGACATTTTGTCTATCTTCTTTACTCTTATTTTCTTGTTGAGACCAATCTTGACCTCAAGAGCCTTCTCCTCTATAGTGCCAAAGTGTTCAGCCTTATCATCCAAAGGAGCATCAATCTGCATTTTAGCATATAACTCCAAGATACTGTCATCAACCTCATAACCTAGTTCAGTGACCCATATAGTTCTAGGTTCCACATCTTCCATGAGTGTCTCATCTATTTTTACCATGAAGCAAATATCAGTGGAGTATTTCTCCACATTGTGTTTGGAAATGCTCTCCCTCAGTCTCATGTTCTCCTGAAAAGTTTTGAAGTAGCCCCAAAGCTTCTCATCCCTGTTACTACCAAGATTGGTGATTGCTTCTTTGATCTGCATACCTACTGGTATGTCATGAGCCCAACACTTCTTTCCTAAACCCGGTAGCTCATTCATGAAGTACACCATCAGATAGACAATGAGATTGCCAAATTGGAATGTTCCTTTCTTAACACCTTTTATCTTTTCAAGATTAATCATTAATTCACTCCTTAACCATTCACATGAGTCATACTTTTCATTTTTTTTTATCATTTGGTGGGCAACATGGATGAAGGAACTGGCAACAAAGTTCAATCGACTTGATTGAGTTACCTTGTAGCCGATGATCATGCTGGCAAATTTCACATCAATGTCTTTGATGGTGTTGACCCTCATAGATCTTCCATCATGGGTTACGTTGGTGAGCTTCTCAACCGCAGTGTTGGAGATCTTCTTACCTAGTTCCTGTCCAACTTTGGGTAAGCTTGTGACCGCCTAAATAGATTCTTTAGTAATCATGTGGGGTCGGTCCAGCCAGATAAATTCATTATGGACCCTTCTTAGAACATATCTGATCACTTCATCCTTTCAGCATCATAATACTCAAGTGCCATCTCAAGTTGCTTCTCCATAACCATGTTCAATGATTCTAGTTTTAGGATCTTCCTCAAGTTGTTAAACTTCCTTTGAGGTACCAATCTTTGATACCAATTGTTGGAATCCAAGAACACTGAGAGAGGGGGGTGAATTAGTGTTTTGCCAGAAATGTAAGATTTTACCTTATTATAACATACACATATAAACCAATAAATGAAGAAACATATAACATGAAGTAAATAAACCAGCCACATGAATGAACACCATAACACATAGATTTTATATGTGGAAAACCTCAAAGAGGAAAAACCACGGTGGGATTTGTGACCCACAATATCAATTCACTGGCCATATGGGAGATATTACATAGCATAGGGGCCTGCACATGCAGGAAGGAACACTACTCAACATAAAATAGTCTCATTGACTACAAGCTTCTGCTGATATAAAACAACAAAGCCAAAAAGAGTTCCGGTTAAAGCTTTATTTTGTATCGGCTCGTAAACCCTAAATCCTTCTACCAGTATCTCCTTTCCTCCAAGAATGCTCAACAAACCATCTATTGATCATAGCATGATATTACATTCGCATATAAATGACCTACATACATATCCTTCACATTACACAGTTCTACTACCTTGTCATATCCTTGTCTTATATCAAAATGACCTAACAAACTGACTTATATACCCTTTACAAATAATATGCCTTATGTCGGCTTACAATACAAAAGATATTCAATGTCGGCCCTTATACAATAATTACAAAATTATTTTACAAATAAAACCTATTGGATCCCAAACTGATGTCGTCTTCACTGAAGTGTTGGATGCATGTGTTGGTGATGACCCTAAATGTTCCAATGCTGATATCTGTCGATTTATGCCTCCAAATTCTGGTATATGCCTTCAATAGAATCTGGTTGCCATCAATGACAACATATGATTCTAATGAGTCTCAATTGCCAACAAATAGTAGATCACTTACTCAGTTTGAATCTACATAACCATGAGTATCAAGAAAAATACCATCTCCTATCAAATTACCATGATAACACAAAGAATACTCTGAGATAATCCACAAATAACTAGAGACTCTTTAATTTCATCCCAAGGAACTCTACCAGCATTTGACATATATATGGAAAGAACTCCCATTTCCTGTTCAATGTCTAGTCTAGTGCAAACCATAGCATACATAAAACTTTCAACTATACTCTAGTAACGCACTTTATTCATGTCTTCCATCTCCAATGGGGATGTAGGACAATATGAAGTAGATAACTTTGTTACAATTGTAAAGGAGCACTATGTATTGTTCTACAATCGTGCATGCTAAACTTTTATAAAACTAAATTCACATACTTAATCTAGCCTAGCAATAATTTTATGTTCACTTTATCTCTTCTTATTTCCATCCCAGGAATGTGTTTAGTTGTACAAAGTGTTAGGGTTTCAAGCAGATCTGAAGCAAATATGAACTAACAATTATATGCATATTTAAATACAAAAGATAAAGAAATAAAACACGATACAGATAACACAGAGATTTAACGTGGTTCACCCAGAATGGGTTACGTCAACCATACATAGCTGTCCAATCTTTCTTATTATCCAGCAAAAATAGTACATCAACCTTACAATGCCTTAAGCATCCCAACCGCTTATAACATGCATTTTTAGGGCAACAAACAAAGTCGACCTTTTTAGGGTTTTATTACAATGTCGGTTTTCATCAACAGTACTGAGTGTATAGTACTTTGCTGATCAGTCGCCACATTTCAACAATCTCCCACTTGGAGACTGATACTACACAACACCACTGTACATGCAACATCCACTAGATAAAACACTAGGACTTGACTGGTATAAATTCCACAATTATCAATTAAGAAGACCAACAGAAACTGATGAAGAAATTAGCTTCTCCTGTGGAACTACCTTTGTGAACATATCGACAAGATTCTCAATTGTGTGAATCTTCTCAAGCCATAACTGACCCTCCTCCAAAATAGTCTGGATGAAGTGGTACCTGAGCTAAATGTGCTTTGTCCTTGAATGAAAAGCAGAGTTCTTCACAAGATGAATGGCACTCTGGCTATCAGTATACAATGGGCTATCCTCTTCTGTCTGACCTAATTCCTTCAAAAAACATTGCAACCAAATCATCTCTTTGCTGGCTTCTATAGCAGCAACATACTCAGCTTCAGTGGTTGAAAGTGCAACAACCTTTTGCAACCTAGAAATCCAACTGACTGCAGTTCCCCCTATAGTAAAAACATACCCTGTAGTACTCCTCCATGAATCAATATCACCCACCAGATCAGAGTCAACAAATCCACTTAGAGCAGCATTAGATCCTTTGAAACATAATGCCTTCGTAGTAGTTCCTTTCAAATACCAAAGAATCCATTTCACAGCATTCCAATGTTCCATACCCGGATTACTCATAAACCTGCTCACAACTCCCACTGCATGTGCAATATCTAACCTTGTGCATACCATTGCATACATCAGACTACCAACAACTGATGAATACGGGATGTTAGACATTTTATTAACCTCTTCCTATACCTTTGGGCACATCTCCTTAGTCAATTTGAAATGACTAGCCAAAGGTGTACTAACTGCTTTTGCATCCTGCATGTTAAATCTTTTCAACACCTTCTTTATATACTCACTTTGGGACAAATTCAAGGTTCTATTTTTTACTGTCATGTGTAATCCTCATACCGAGAATTTGCTTAGCTGTACCCAAATCCTTCATATCAAATGACTTGGCTAATTTTTGTTTAAGATCATTTATATGTTGCATGTTAGACCCAGCAACAAGCATGTCATCAACATAAAGCAACAGGATAATATAACTGTCATTATCAAATCTCTTAAAATATAAACAATGATCAAAATGACATCTATGATAACCGTGTTTAGCCATGAAACTATCAAATTTTAAATACCATTGTTGGGGTGCTTGCTTTAGGCCATATAGACTTTTCTTCAACTTGCACACCAAGTTCTCCTTACCTTTGACCTCATATCCCTGTGGTTGCAACATGTAAATTTCCTCCTCCAAATCTCCATCGAGAAAAGATATTTTGACATCTAATTGTTCAAGATGTAAATCATCTGCAGCCACAAGACTAAGTACAGTTCTAATTGAAGTCATTTTTACAACTGGAGAAAATATTTCATCATACCCTATACCCTTTTTCTGTGCAAAACCTTTTATCACAAGTCTGGCCTTATATCTTTTCTGACCTCCTTCCTCCTCCTTCAGCCGATAAACCCATTTGTTAGGCAAGGCTCTTTTTTCTGCAGGTAAAGGGACTAAGTCCCAAGTCTTATTTTTCATCAAGGAGTCCATCTCCTCTTTCATGCCTACCTACCATTGTTGTTTGGCATCCACCTGCATTGCTTCTTCATATTCTTCTAGTTCACCAGAATCCGTTAATAAAATAGAATACAAAGAAGGAGAAAATCTTTCAAGGGGTCTACTTGTCCTCGTAGAATGTCTAACACTTGCAGGAGTTTGTGGGACAATCTGTTGTTGCTGAGCATCAGGTACCTGTGGCATTTCATTTTCAGGAATCTCATCCAACACCACATATTCTTGTTTGTCATGTTCATGCTTCTTTTCCTGCATCTGTTCTTTACACATAACCTTCTCATTGAATATAACATCTCTACTTCTAATTATTTTCTTATTTTCAAAATCCCATAACTGATAGCCATATTCATCTATCCCATATCTAATGAAGGTACATTTTTGAGATTTAGCATCAATCTTGGTTCTATTTTCTTTACCAACATGGACAAAAGATTCGCAACCAAAAGTTTTTAGAAAAGAATAATTTACCTTTTTACCAGTCCATGCCTCCTCTGGAATACCACCATCCAAAGGGGTTGAAGGTCCTCTATTTATCAAATAGATAGTAGTATGTACAGCATCTGCCCAAAAATGTAAGGGCAATCCAGCATGCAATCTCATGCTCCTTGCACGTTCCATGATGGTCCTATTCATTCTCTCTGACACACCATTTTCCTGTGGAGTTCCTGGAACTGTCTTCTACTTTCGAATCCCATTTAAGGAATAGTAATCTTCAAATGCTTTGCTGCAATACTCACCTCCATTATTCGATCTGAGACATTTCAACTTTTTTCCTGTCTCATTCTCAACCAAAGCTTTCCATTTCTTAAAAGTTTCAAAAATATCTGATTTTTGTTTTAGGAAATATACCCATGTTTTTCTGGTTGAGTCATCAATAAAAATAACATAATAACAAGAGCCACCAAGAGATGATACCTGAGCTGGTCCCCATGCATCTAAATGTACAAGCTCTAACTTCTCACTCTTCTTCTCTTTCCCAACCTTGAGAAATCTAACTCTTTTCTGTTTACCATAAACACAGTTTTCACATAACCCTAAATCAATCTTCTTTAGTCCTGGCAATAGATTTTTGGAGTGAAGGATTTTCATCCCTTTCTCACTCATGTGCCCAAGCCTATGGTGCCACATTATCGAATCTGTTCTTGCAACATTTATTGTTGTTGTCCCTGCAGTAACTTTATCTGTAGCAGCTAAGGTAGAGTAAGTGTTACCAGTACACAGATATAATGTGCCTACCTTCGCACCTTTAGCTACTACTAATGATCCTTTAGTGACCTTCCACATACTGTCTGAGAAGGTAACTATGCAACCTTCACTACCTAGTTGCCCTACAGAAATTAAATTTCTTCTTAAATTAGGAACATGTCTTACTTCCTACAGAAACCAGTCATTACCATTCTGCAACTTGATCTTTATCTTTCCTTTTCCAACAATTTGACAGGGCTCATCATCACCTAAATATACCTGTCCAAAATCACCTTGAACATAATCTAGAAAATATTTTCTATGGGGTGTAGCATGAAATGAAGCCCCAGAATCTATTACCCAGGAATCATTAACATTATCCAAACATAAGATTAAAGCATCTTGTAAAGTATTACTTGCAATATTAGCTTCCTTACTGTCATTTTCATTTTTGTCTCTTTCTTTGTTTTTCCGAGACCAACAGTCTTTCTTTAGATAACCAAAGTTTCCGTAGTAGCAGCAATCTTTCTTTCCTCTAGATTGAGAGCATCCTTTCTTTGACTTCCCTTGTGACTTCTCATTCCCAGGGCCTTTTCTTCTTTCCTTTGATCTTCCTTTGTTCTCCACATTCAAAACACTACCCGATGATGTTGAAGTCTCACCTATGCTTTTCCTTCGCATTTCCTCACTTAGGATAACACCAACAATATCATCAAATACCAAAGTATTTTTACCAGAGACAGGGTTACTTACAGCCATAACCAAGCTATTCCAGCTTTCTGGAAAAGAACATAAAATCAAGAGAGCCCTAACCTCTTCTGCAAAGGTAATTTTTACCGAAGACAATTGACTGGTAATTGTATTAAATTCATTTAAGTGCTCCGCTATAGATCCTCCCTCACTCATTTTCAAATTAAACAAACGCTTCATAAGAAATACCTTATTCGAAGTCGAGGGTTTCTCATACAACTTAGCCAATGTTGCCATCAAATCTATAGTCGTTTTTGCTTCTGTTATATTGAATGCTACAGACGATGCAAGGCACAATTGAATGGATCCCAGTGCCTTTCTATCTAAAATGTCCCACTCTTCATCTGATATTGTGGTCAGTTTCTTTGCCTTTCCTTCCAATGGCCGCCACAAATCCATTTCATAGAGGTAATCCTCCATCTGCATTTTCCATAACTGATAATTCTAGCCATTAAAATTTTTGACCTTGAATTTGGAATCCTCCATTGCTCCCACTCAAATCTGAAAGTCCTGCTAATTTACAGAAAACCTCACTCTGATACCAATTGTTAGGGTTTCAAGCAGATCCGAAGCAAATATGAACTAACAATTATATGCAGATTTAAATACAAAAGATAAAGAAATAAAACAAGACGCAGATAACATAGAGATTTAACGTGGTTCACCCAGAATGGGTTACGTCCACCATACACAGCCATCCAATCTTTCTTATTATCTAGCAAAAATAGTACATCAACCTTACAATGCCTTAAGCATCCCAACCGCTTATAACATGTGTTTTTAAGGCAACAAACAAAGTCGGCCTTTTTTAGGGTTTTATTACAATGTCGATTTTCATCAACTGTATAGTACTTTGCTGATCAGTCGCCACATTTCAACACGAAGATCTTTCATTTCAAATTTAGCTGCAAGCTAAGACTTTAGTTCAAAAATAATTCCTTTCCCTTTACCCATGAATAACATATCATCAACAAATAATGCACGGTATGTGAAATGATCACCATTATATTTATAATAAAATGTAGTGTCATAAAATTGCAACCCTTGCAATTGGTGACCACATTACGGTCTTCACGTTATCGATTTGAATCCCCAAGCCTAATTGGAGACCCGAGACTTGTTCATCCCCAAAAACTGCACTTTTTCTGCCATCTGCACTGCCTGAACCTGATTCCTATCCTAAGACAAGGGTGGGATGGGGGCATGGCTCCCTTGTCCCTCCTAGGATAGGGGCATGATGCCCTTGTCCTTGCCATATTTTGGGGCCCCCTCTATCCTATCTTTGCATTGGACTTTGCATAAAGCGAGAAAACTTTCCTGTGTCGGCCTGTGATGAAAAATCAGTCAATTAACCCTAATTGATGAGTATATAAGTCACATTTTTCCTTCCCATTTGCATAAGTTAGAAGCTGGATTAGTGGGATTATATTAGATCAATCATTCAAGAGCATTCAAGCATTCATTTCTAGCATTGAGCATTCTCAAGTCTCCCTTCAAGGCTAGGTATTGCATTCAAGTCAAGGATTCAACCATTGAAGAGGAGATCCCTTTCAACATTCAATTCAATACAAGAAAATCTACCTACATTCTATCTACAACCTCCCTTGAGGTGAATTACATTTCAGTCTTTCATTTATATTTACTTGTAAGTACTTTCTTTCATCATTTGGTTATTTCCAAAACTGGGGTTTGACTTGAAGGAAAACCCCCAATCCCAACCCCTTTTCCTCTCTTTTTTATGTGTAGGTTGCAGGTGCATAGCTGCATTTGCATATTCAGACTCCATTTGCAGAGGCGGAAAAACCCTTTTTGTTTCACAGATTTTTTAGAGGACTGTGGACACTTTCAACATGGTCCTGACAAGTTTTCCTCAAATTCGCAGGGCAGCTTCATCTCGACATATTATATCAAGATCTAGGTGCACAACTTCATCTCACACTTATATCTCTAGTTATAATCTGTTCTTTTCTACTTTTACACTTAGTCTTACAACACATAATTCAATCATTTTCCATTCTAAAAGAGGGGTTAGTGTGTCATTTCTATCTCATTATCAGTTCATTTAGTATTCAATCTCTCTTCCCTAAGAGATTTGATCTATTGAATTTCTCCCTTTTAAATGTAATGGGGATAAAGTGTTTGAAGGTAAATCCACAGTGAAACTTTCATCTCTCCTTGGAGGGAAGAAAAGCTTACCTCTTGATCTCTCCATCATTCACCTTTTTCACCACTACATAAACATAGTGATCTTAATTAAAGTGTCTGCCCAATCTCATTTGGATTCTATTGCCCATAAGATTCATGATCAAGGTCTAATTGAGGAATTTTATAGAGAGGATTTGCTAGTTGTGAAGGAATTGGAGGAATGGGAGCTTTGTGAGGATATTTTTTAGAAGAAAAAGTTTTGTATTTATTGGTTTCAGGAAGGCGATAGAAACACTACCTTTTTCACAATTTTGTTAAAGATAGAAGGAATGGAAATTTAATTGCCTATCTTAGATCTTCTGAGGGGAGTGACCTTTCTCCTTTCAATGATATCTTTAAGGAGGCTTCTCAATTATATGCATCTCTATTTATTGGGGACCTTCCTAGGACTAATGATGACAAAAATTCTATTCTAGACTACATTCCCTCTCTTATTTCTAATGAAATGAATGATATTCTTATTTGGCCTATCTCTTTATATGAATTGGAAGAGATTGGGTTTTAGAGTTAGAAAGGAAAATCCCGTAGTCTAGATGGATTTGCAATATAATTTTACAAATAGTTTTGGGAGATTATCAATTTGGATCTCTTGGAAGTGTACAAGAATCTCAAAGAAGCAAATAGATGTTAAAATCCATGAACTCTACCTTCCTTACTCTTATCCCTAATATATTAGGGTACAACTATCTTGATCTCTTTATTGTAAGGAAGTTAAGTAGTGTAACAACTTCCTAGACTAACCTTGAAGGAGGGTAATGCAAAACTTTTACAGATCATTACAACAATTACAAAAACTTAATAGAAATAAACCAAATATCATGCATACCACAACACAACAACACAATGATTTACGTGGGGAAAGCCCTTTCGAGAGCAAAACCCCACACTTTAAAAGAAACTCAATATATTATTCAACAATCAATAATATATTACAATATACTTGCAGACAAAGCTTTTCACAGGAGTACCACTAATTAGAGACTCGGAGGTAACTCAATCGCCATAAGACTCTTACACACAACCTCTATTTCACAAACCTCATATATAGGAGATAAAATACAAGAAACCAACAAATAGTATTACAAAACCATAGGCTAAAACCACCCAATAAAGTGAAGCTGACCTTATCTCCATTCTAGATGCCCTATGACATGTCAAAACACACATCAAAATGTGTTCCTCCCATTTATTGTTCATTTATGTGTCCAATTCAATTTATATTTCCTATTTTAGGAGTCAAAACTTCCGGAGGCCATAACTTGTGAACCGTGTGCTTGATTGACAAACTATTTAAAGTGTCGGAAGCTCGCAAAGTTCTCTATCATCTTGTAAACTACTAAGCCATTTACACCCACTTTTTAGGGTGTTTCAGAGCCTCTAAAGTCCTCAAAACTAATTTTAAACCTTTCATCGCACCCTCCAAAAATGAAAACTTTAATATCTTCAAAACTACCTATGATCTTGCAATGAAAATTTACCAACATGCTTATCTAGCCAACCAAAAGCTTCGGGGAGAATTTTGCATCATTTAGTGCTCAAACAAAAACTTACTATAAATAGTAACCTCATATTAAAGGTTGAGATACCATTTTTCCAACATTTATACCTATAGCTCTCTACAAAGTGGTATATAAAATAGTTACTAATATGATTGCAAAGAGGCTCAAGTCACAGCTCAATAGATTGATCTTCGAGGAACAAGGTCATTTTATTTCTAGTAGAAATCTTTTGGATGGAATTATTGTTGCAACTAAGCCTTTCCATCATATGGTCATAGGTCTAAGGAGAAGAATATGTTCATAAATTTTTACATTACCAAATCTTATGACCATGTCAAATGGGCTTTACTTCATCAATAGCTTTTAGCTTTTGGATTTTGAAGTGACTAGGTTAATTGGGTCATGAGATGTATCACATCTTCTTTTGTTGTTCTTGTCAATAGTGAGTTGCTTGAGTTAATTAGTGCCTCTAGGGGTCTGTAGCAACGAGATCCCTTATCCTCTTCTTCATTTTATTAGCTAAATGATTGGGTAGATTTATCAAAGCTTGTGTTAGACAAGGTTTGATCATACCTCCTCACTTTCATTTTTAGTTTGTTGATGATACAACACTAATGAGTGTTGCCAAAATCAATTACGTGGAGAAATTGAGAAGGATTTTGGTTATTTTCTTGGCTTCCTGATGCAGGAGCATCCCCGATTCATGGCAATCTTGCATCAACCAAAAATATTTCCTTTTTGTTTTGCATTTCATTATGCATTTTCTGGAATTGGCTCACCATATCTCGAGGATTTGGATTTTTCTTGAGGACTTGATCATCTAGCTTATTCCCAAACCATGGAGCATTTGGATCATTTTCTCGCAAGATATCACTACTGGTTTTCGAGATAATTTTTTGGTACCGGTTGCCTGGTTGTAATCTATTGGGGTCTACCGGGTCCCTTCCATAGCTTGCGGAGCCCTGAGTGTTTATTATGATGTTCCTTGGTGTGTGGCTGACCTTTCTCTATGATATACACTTCATCCTTTGGGTTTTCTGAAGGAATTTCTTTGGCAGAGGTCGACCTTGTTGTTTTTACACGTTAGGTCTTGTTCTTCGGCATTTGATCCTTTTTGGGCCGACCGGATCCCTTTGGATTGTGTAAATAATTATAATTGAGAATTAGAATGTAAAAGACAAGTAGAGATAAGCTAACAGATAGAACATAGAAGATAGATTTGAAGATTTGATGTCCTGCTTGTGACCTGTTCAGTAATTAACCATGTTTTAGCAAGCCAGTGAGCCGATTTTTGTAACCCAGTTGTTACCGGTTGATTGTAAATAGTTTTCATGATATAATTCATTTAGTTATGCATTGCCTCCATCATATCCTTGTGTTTTTGTTATGTTTACTCTTGTTGACCAGCTCAGATGGACCTCAAATTTGAGGTCTCTCCTAACCGGTGACTGTACCACTTCCTCTAGGTAAAGGATTAATGAGAGTAAGTCTTTTATTTCTTCTTTAATAAACTAGGCTTATTTAGAACAGGATTGATTGCATTCTTACATTCTAGATTGGTTTCCTTTCCTTTGATTATCTTAGTATTCACATTGTGACAAGTCCTTTGTGAAGGGGATTTTGGCAGGATGTTTTGGGAAAATTTAATGGGAGGGTTAGCCATTGGAATTATAGGTGGCTCTTGATAGTTGAAAGAGTGATTCTTTTGAGGTTAGTGGTTTAGGTTCTTCCCATATAAATTTTATTTATGAAAGTTTCTCCTATGAGATTCATTAAGGAATTTTAATTTCCTTACCTAGTAATTCTTTTGGGTTGGCAATTTTCTCTCAACAAGGTGGAGTTTGATTAAGTGGGAATTTTTCTATAGGACAAAATAGGAGGGTGGTCTTGGTATTTGACAAGCATGCCTAAGTTGTCAATTTTTTGCTACCAAGCTTTAGTGGAGATGTTGCATTAACAGGGATCAAGATTGGACCAAAATCCTTACTAAGAAGTACCTAGAGGATGTCAGTTGTAATGATCTCCCTCATTTCACCTTGTGGGTAGGGTCTCTATGATCTGGGATACTCTTAAGAGGGATAATAAGTCAATTAAGCACCATATTTTTTGGATACGTAATAAGGGTTATAAGACTCTTTTTTGACATAATACATGGGATGGTCACCAGCCTATCATATTTTTATTTTTCACTTATAGTCCTTATACAATAGCTTTCTTGAAGCTAGTTGAAGTAGGCTTGAAGACTTTAAAACAACTCAAGATTTTAGCTATGTGGAGGTGTTTGGAGGGAAAGAACCTCAGCCTCCTAGGGTTTGATGGAGCCTAGAGAAGAAATTACTAATATTTTGGCTAGTAGAGTGTGCAATTCATTAAACAAGAGAGACGTTATGTCTTGGGGCCTTGATCCAAAGGGTAAGGTATTAGTTGATTTGTGTTTTTTGGAGGTAGACAAGAAAATTTGTGAGAGAATTAGGGTTCCTTGGTGATAGTAAGTGTAGAAAAAAATTCTATGGCCCACGTGTAATTTTTTCTTGTGGCTAATGGTGAAAAATAGTTGTCTTGGGAAAATTTATGGAAAATAGGCTTTCAACCCAGCCTCCTATTTGTGTTTTATGCAAAAATTGTGAGGAATGTTCCTCACAAAGTTTCTTCTAGTGTTCCTTCCCTAAGGATATTTTGCACCTATGATGGGGCACTTGGAAGCATGCTTGTGTTCATGCCACTTCCCTGGTTGAGTTCTGGGATATTTTGGGATTGACCCCAACTAATAATTGCTTCCTTCATGTATCTTGATATTGGCCCTACTTTCATCTTATGGCAACTTTAGTTGGAAAAAAATCACAAGGTTTTCTAGGACAAGCAAATGTTCTAGTGCATCAGGTGTGGCAAAGGATTATTAGAATGCTTCAAGATAACTTAATGGCAAAGTGTGATCTTTTTTCTATTATGGGGTTGGGTAATTTTACTTTAGTCAATAATTTGAACCTAGGTGGTAATGGTATTGGATATTCCTTGTCAAGATTGAATCATCATGCCAAAACAAAGATATAGTGAGAAGGTTTATGGGCTCCCCCTCCTCTTAGAGCTCTAAAGATTAATATTGATGACTCTTTCAATCGGAATCTTGGGCATGTTAGGATTCGAGGAGTTGATAGAGATAGTTCTAGAGATGTCATTTTCCTCTTTTCTTTGTATAAAAGGAAACAAGATAATAATTTCATGGAGAATTTTGTTGTTCTTTATGCACTGAAAATATGGTGTTCTCTACGATGGCATAAAATTATTTGTGAATCAAATTATCAAGTGGTGATTGATATGTTGAATGAAAAAAGGTTGGATGGAGTTGATTAGCAACTAGCTTTGTTGGTTAGACAGATTCTTAGTCTAAGTGACTCCCTTGATTTGATTTGATTTTTTCACATCCCTCAAGAATGGAACAGGGTGGTCGAATGTTTGGCTAAAATGGATTCAAAACAAATGAATGAGTGGAATGTTGGTGATTGTGGACACTTGTCCTTAGATTATTCTCAGGCTTTAGAAAAGATAGTTATGGGAGACAAGACTAGATGGTTGGAGACCATACCTAGGGTCCCTTTGGTGGGGTTGCTTCTTTGATTTTTGGTTGTTTCTATTAGGCATGTGGCCCTTCTTTATTTGTATTGTTTCGTCTTGATTAATAAATTTGTATGCCTTTTGTTAAAAAAAAGATTGATAACAATGGATATTTATACAATTTCTATTATATTATTGTAATTCTATATGTATTGATTGTTGGTGTATATTACTATTGGAGTATATCAATTAATATATAGACTAATATTAATTGATATTTCTAGGGTTTCTATTATATTTATTTAAAAAATCAAGGTTTCTACTCTATCATGAAAATTTTATATGTATTGACTGTTGGTGTATATCCATTAATATTAATTAATATATTTATTAATACCAATTGATATGTACACCAACAATCAATACATATCAATTGAACTAATATATCAATCAATATTGCAATTGATTTTTCCACAATTTCTATTGTAGACGTATAAAAATGACTATATTCCTAAATGAATATTTTATGTTCATTTCCCTATTTAATTAAATCCAATTTAATTAAATTATTCACATTCGTCTATTTTATTAAGTAAATTACTCAATTTATTTAAATAAAATTCACTATACCATTTAATGAATAAATCATTTTATTCAATTAAATCCCCCTAGACACTTTTAATTAAATTCAAATTTAATTAAATAGTTATCCTAAATTGAATAAATCAAATTTATTTAATTACAACCAAATTGAATGAAAATCATTTAATTCAATTAAATCTTATTATCCCCCCCATCCACTTGCAAAATCCCAAACCCCTTCCTAATCCTTTCTAGAATCTTCTAATCGCTTCTAATTAACCTAACCCTCTTCTAAACTTTGTCACATCCCTAAGCAAAGGGAGGTCACTTCTCAAATGGCCCAAAGTCTTTGATAACCATTAAAGGTTTTCAACCTTCAACCACCAAAACCCTTAAAGTCTTTGAAAACCATTGAAGGCTTCCAACCTTCAACCACTAAATCCCCAAAGTCTCCAATAACCATTAATGGTTAATTCAAACCTTCCCACATGGTTAAAACATTTGTTTTGACTCAACCTCTACCCAACCCAAAGGTCTCATCAGGCCATTAATGCTTTGACCATGATTATCTCTTAATCATTTGCACAAAGGTTTATCCTTGGATTAAATCTTAATCCATTGGGTAAACCTAATTTAGACTTGACCCTTAGCCTTTAGATAACCATGAGGTCTTCTCAGGCCTTTAATGCCTCCAACCTCTTCTCTCAACCCAATCCTATGTTGACACTTGTCACTATTTTATTAGTGCAAATCGTGCACATGGATCCCCAACTTTCAAACTTGGCCCTTGATTAAACCTTTCAATCTTGACCATCCATTGCCCTGTTTGTGTTATAAATAGAGCTCTCATTCCTCCATTCTTAACAATCATCTTTCAAATTTGAAGCATCACACTTATGCTCAAATTCTTTCAAGCTTTCATTTCATATATGCTCATCATTTAGCCTCTTTTAGATCATAAATTAGACTAATTTGCATGCTTAGATTACTTTCTTTATCATTTTAGTTCAATCATAGACTAAATATAGTATGCTAGGATAGTATTCATACTAATCTTGTCATTTTATCATTTAGTTTATTGCATTTTAGAATCATACCTAGCTTATAATGCATCTCATACTAAAATCTATAAAAGCATCTCTCGTTCTCATATTTGCCATCCCTAAACCATTTTGCTCAATAATCTGAGAGCAAAAATGTTGGTTTGAGGGACATTGTGAGATAGAGAACCATGGGACCCTCCTTGGGAAGCTGAGTAACACATCGTTACTCCATAGCTTGCATTAAGAAGTCATGTGTGTGTGTGTGGACTAGTATTAACTAAATTTTCACATTTTAAGTTTTATTCGCCCACTTTTCCCGCATACATCTATTATATCATATTAACTTTTATATGTATTAAGTGTTGGTGTATATATTATTGTCAGTGTATATGAATTGATAAATTGCTTAACATTAATAGATATACCAATCAATATGAATAAATAAATCAATCAATATCAATTGATTTTCTTAAAGTTTCTATACTATATGATATTAAATTTGATATGTACTAGATTGAATCATATTTAATTTATAATTTTCTATTATACCATAGATTTTTGTAAATTTATTAAATTTCTAAAATGTATCATATTAAATTTTACACATGTTAATTTTTAACCTCAAACTACATTCTATATACATTCTATATAAGTACACACTTGTGCCTCTCTTTTTTTATTGAATCAAAGAAAGAATACAAAGAATAAAAGAAATAAAATTACATTAGACTAGACAAAACAACCTCTAAAATAATAGTGAATCCTCATATGAATATTTCTTGATTGATCTATGCATGGTTGTCTTTGAAATATTTCCATAAATTATCCACCTCTTTATCGAGTTTCTTATATAAAGATTAGGACAATACTTTTTTCTCCACTCAATGCTTTCTTATATGCCATATTTTGTTAACTACAATTTATCTTATTGCAACCGGTTAACAGCCTAGCGCATCTAGTCCACTGTTTAGCGCGTGGAGTCTATCATCCAGCGCGTAAAGTCAATCTTTTAGCACATCAAAACACTAATATTTTCCAGGAGGTATCAACGTGGGAGAAAAATAGAATAGCACATCAGGAAAACAACTTAGCACATTGGGGGCACATAATAGCGCGTAGGTGCTTTTCTTAGCGCATAGACATCATTTTTTAGCGCATAGAGTTGGCAGAGCCAAAAATTTATGACAGAGTCAAAAATTAGGCTTGTCGGAGGCATAATATATATGGAATATAACATTTAAGTATAAGAAAGAGAAAAGAGAAATTTATACTTTAAGTTATATTCCATATATACTTTCAGGATGTTTAAGAGGGGTTTCAGACCTCTAGGAGTTGTAATGCAAAATCTAGTTTTTGGAAGATCTTCCAAATTTCAAACTTAGTCAAATTTTAGGGCATTTCAGGATCATGATTGTAAAATTTGTAACCAAGATCAGAATTTAGGCTTGTGCAAGCCCACACTAA
This sequence comes from Cryptomeria japonica, assembly GCF_030272615.1. NCBI lineage: Eukaryota > Viridiplantae > Streptophyta > Pinopsida > Cupressales > Cupressaceae > Cryptomeria > Cryptomeria japonica. The sequence goes on along the minus strand of NC_081408.1, from coordinate 61,720,549 downwards.
CATTTGATCATTGACTGTGTGTCGGTTCTAATATTTTTTGTGCAGGGGAAGGAGTTAGTTTAGAGGGTTTAAGTCTCTTTTTTTACATTCTTTCAACAAAAGTTGGTTAAAAAGAACTCACTCTCCTTTTTTGCACAAATTAAAATAAACCTCATCATTTCATTTGGATGCATAAAATGAACTTCATGCCTTCCTTTTTGGTGTTTTAAAATAAAACTTCATCTTTTCTTTATTGCAAGGTAAAAAGAACAACAAACTTCATATTTTCTTTCTTGCAAGATTAGAGGAAAAACACTTCATTTTGGAAGCTGTAAAAAGAACCAACAATCTGTACTTTGGTAAAAGTTTTAAAAAGAACCTCACCATCCTTTGGTGTTTAAAAGGTTTCACTTCATTTTGCAAAGTAAAAGAACCTCATCTTCATTTTGAGCAAGGCAAAGAGGGAAATTTTTCCCCTATCGATTTTAATTTTGTTGACCAAAAATCACAATTTACTTTGTTGACCAGGCTTGTTTTACAAAAGTTTTGGAAATACACACTTTGCTATGAAAGGTTAAAAAGAACATCATGCTTGTTGGAGCAACATCTCCAAATAGAAGTTAGCAAATCATTGTCTTGAAGGCTAAAAAGAACAACTTGATTGTCTTGTCTCGAAAGTGGAAGGTATATGCTCTCCCCATAACTGGGTGACCAAAAACCCAAGCCACTCTTAAGCTTTCTGTACTTCAAGCATTTAAATCCTTTAGCAGGCCTGCCTTCCCGAGGGGTTGAAAAACTCTTAAAGCCATTCTTTGGCCGGTGTGAAGGGAATGACCTAAGTGGGGAACGGCTTTGAAGCCAAGTGTTCCAACCCACTATAATCAAAAGTGGAGGGTGACGAAAGTCCCTTTCAATGGTTGCGCGCAGCGATTAGCCTTCCCCCAGTATCTTTATGATATGTAAAGCCTTTGTTCTAAAGGTTGGGAAGCCTCCTGAGGGAGTTTATCATTGACGCCCGAACGGGAAGCCTGATTACAAACCTTAGAAATAGAAACCTTGAATCGAGTCAGTTGCCAAACATTGGCAATATCATAGTGCAAGGGTGGGGAAGAATCTGCCCCCAAGATTACTCACCATATATCTCCCAAGATAACTACTCAATTGTGAAGCAATTCACTTTGAGTTAATTTCTGGCAAAAGGCAAAAAAATGGGCGCCCTCTAGGGGGTGACAAGGTTGTTTGAGCTGACGGAGTATCGAGACTAGTGGGCTATGATATTGTCAATGACCTTTGAATAAAGAGTCTATCTGATGTGTCTTTTGTTGTAAATCAAACCAGTGATAACATCAAGGATTTGAACACATCCTCAAAAGAATATACACTCAATGTTTAGCATTAGGATGATCATTGTCTTCATGTGTGCTATGTATTCTTGTCACAAATGCTAAAATATCTTGCAAAGTATCTAACAATCAAACTCAAAAATCAGTTCAAACAAGGAAAAATCATAAAGTGGAGAAGATTTCCATATCCAACAAAACATCTTTTGAGATGGTTATCAACATTTCAACTATCATAAGTCCTAGCATAAATCAAGATCACAATATCATGACTTCCCAATCTGATCCCATTTTTTATCAAGATCCCACCTGTCAAGAATCTTATGATGATCCCCTAAAATTTTGGTATTCCATCCCCGATGATCCCCTTTCATCTCAAGAGCAGAGTCCCATTCAACATCCACCTCCTAAGCAAGAGCATGATATCCCTTCCATCTCCTCCACTCATCTAATTCAAAATCAAGAGGAAAGCACAAACTCAAATGATCCTACTCCAAGTCAAGATCAAGATCAAGGAATGTCTTCTTCCTCCAAATCTATCTTGAGTCCTTTCATTCCAAAGTCAATCTCTTCTTCCTCCAAATCTATCTTAGGTCCTTTCATTCCAAAGTCAATCTCTTCATCCTCAAAATCTATCTTAGGTCCTTTCATTCCAAAGTCAATCTCTTCATCCTCCAAATCTATCTTAGGCCCTTTCATTCCACAATCAAACTCTTCATCCCTTTCATCCATCTTGGGTCCTTACCTCTCTCCATCCACAAATCCATCACCTCAAATGATCCATAAGAAAGATCAACGAGGAGCACATCTTTGAAATTCTTTCAATCCTCTATCTAAACATCTTTCCAAGACTATTCTTCAATCATTTCTTTATCTATTTTGGGTCCTTCTGTCCCAAAATTCTATTTTCCTCCATCTCTTCATCACTTCTCAAGTACCAACACTCATCCTGAATACATTTCCCTCTATCCTTGCACAAATCTTCAAACATTCTATCTATTATCCAACACCTCTTTTCTATCCTTCCATCCCTATCATTCAATCCTTTGCATACATCCTTCATCTATGAAATAGGAATTTGTGTCATTTTGTCACATACTTGCCCATGCTCGAATCTAATGTTCAGTCCTTTTCCTAGATATCTATTCATGAAATGCTTCAGAATCCGAGGTTGTTCCTCTTTAACATTTTCTTTTGGTTGGGATACACACTCAATCCAGAAAAGAGCCACTTATCGTATATTGGTACCGACATCTTTTGATTACTATATCTCATACACTTAATTGATTGCTCTAAATCATTGTGATCTCTTAAATTGAAGACATGGCTAGTGAAAAATCTAAAATCTTGCTTCAGCGCCACTGTAATTATCACACCCATGTAAGTTTCATCACTTACAAGCCAATGCAAGAAAAAAGAAAAAAAAAAAAAGAAATATCAAAAGCATGAGCAAGAAAATGAATATCAAGAAAAGAAAAATGCAATGAAATCCAATATCAACATGATTGGCTATGGGAACCTGCAAGTAACTCCATCGGGGTTATGGACGCTTGGCTGGCAATGGAGCAATATTTGTGAGATTACAGCTATAACCTTGTCAGGGCTATGGATGCTCGCTGGCAACAAGGCTCTATCCAGGATGCTTTTGAAGTTAAGGTAACTCATGTAGCTAGCCATGTTGGATTCTGAAGATTACAATGATCATATGAGCCAGAATGAACCCACTTTCACACACATGGGTAATCAAAGAACTAAGTACCTTGATCCATTTTGGGATTCTTCTTCCCTTTTGAGTCTGCTTCCTAGTTGCTAGAAATATTTAGTTGAATTTTCCAGAGGTTCCAAGTGTGGGTTGGGTCTCTATCTTTGAAAAGTTCAGAAACACTTATTCAAATGGTGCTAAATACTATGACAATCTTACATATCACCTTTTTGCAAATGGAAACCTCTATTCTTGGGGGCAAAGTTCATCTACTCTATTCTTCCTACCATATCTCCCAAATCCTCTAATCCATATCCCTTATCTTATCTATTCATTTCTTCTATCATTCAATTCTTTCTACAATCTTGCTTCACTCTAATCCATATCCCTTATCCTATCTATTCATTTCTTCTATCATTCAATTCTTTCTACAATCTTGCTTCACTCTAATCCATATCCCTTATCCTATCTATTCATTTCTTCTATCATCCAATTCTTTCTACAATCTTGCTTCACTCTAATCCATATCCCTTATCCTATCTATTCATTTCTTCTATCATCCAATTATTTCTACAATCTTGCTTCACTCTAATCCATATCCCTTATCCTATCTATTCATTTCTTCTATCATCCAATTCTTTCTACAATCTTGCTTCACTCTAATCCATATCTATCCTATCTATTCATTGCTTCCATCATCCAGTGCTATCTATATCCTATCTCTAATCCATATCCCCTTTTTCATCCTTGATCTTGATCAAAACTATGGACAACAAATCTATTTCCACCTCAATGGTTCAATCATCCATTCATCCATTCCTTGTCTTGATATACATTGGGGCAACCAAATACATCTTTCTTCTAATCCAAAAACTCAAAAAAAAAAAAATCAAAATATCCAAAAACTCAAAAAAATCAAAATATCCAAAAAACTCAAAAAAATCAAAATATCCAAAAACTCAAAAAAATCAAAATATCCAAAAACTCAAAAAAATCAAAATATCCAAAAAACTCAAAAAAATCAAAATATCAAAAAAATCAAAAAAATCAAAATATCCAAAAAAAAATAAATAAATAAAATAAAAAAAAAATCAAAGCATGAACACATGGACCATCCATCAAATCAGATCAACAACAGGAAAACTCTCAAAGTCTACAATCAAACTTATCACATGCCTTGTTAATCAATCCATTACTTGAAATCAACATCAACATCAAACATGTCTTATACGAGGTACTCACTCATTGAAACTAGACATTCCTATCAATCATCAAGTCTTGATAATCAATCCATCCATCAACATCATTTTTCATCAAAGCAGAGTGACAAACAAATCATTAAAACTATTTCTCAAGTCAAATTTGTGTCCAAACAAAAGTTGTCAAAATCTTAAATGAATTGCACGATAAAGGACGTCTCTCCTATCATAATCCGGAAAATCTCATCATCAGTATCAACAGAATCCTTTACCATCTTACGGATTTTTATCTCAAAAACACTTGTTTAAAATTTTCAAATTGTCAAATCAAGTTTCCAGATCAGGAGGCTTTTATCCATATCATTTGACACACTTTGTTGTGAAGGGGCATCTAAACCTTCACTTTGATAGAGTAAGATTTGAAATTTTCAAAAACAAGAATCAACTGAATCCAAACCAATCAAAGGAAACCATTGATCACTCATGCATGACTAGTCCCCTTATTCTGAGAAGAAAGAACCTTTATCGTAACATCACGTTGAAGAAACAACAACCTAGTTTTTCCAAATTCATCAAGAGAAATAAATTTTTATACATCAGTCATCAACCAAATCATAACAATGACATCAATCAGTATGACTGCTGGATTTTATTATAGTTAGCCTTATCTTTATCAATTGATGGAAATACATGTTTCACAAATCATATTGTACATATCATATCCACCCATCTGAGACATCACCAGAAATTCACAAATGCTTATCAATCTTGGACATACTTAGTGTAGTCACTGTCCTTGGTTTATCTGAAACAATTATCCAAATAATATCCCACCATGGCTTAGTGATCAGTATACATATCCATATCAAAGTAGTATCAACGACAAGGGGGCAAAATCTTGACCTCGCTTGGGGCATTTCACCTTCAAGATTTTCAACATCAGACCAAAAATGTAGCAAGACAACAAGGATCAAAACAGCCAACAAATGACAAATGACAATGCAAGAAGGCTAAACATCACGAACTTGAACTGATTTCAACTGAACAAAGATCTATTTTGCAAGATGTTTTAATTGACAAGAATACATTTCCAATAGCATGCATGATTACTTATGGTTGTTAATTTTTGCTTATCATATCTCCTGAGCACCTCCAGGATGTCTTACGACTAGAGAAGCAAGGAAGGAATGTGATGTTTTATTTGTCTTCTATCTGTGAGTGAAGTCCTTTATCATGCAAATTTGTCCTACGAAGCAATCCGGTGGCATATCGCTGAGGACATTTCGGATTTGTATGGGACAAAGGTTAACTCTTGTATGTTTACGCAATACGCACTCAGGTCGTCCTAGTTCAATTATACCTTGACGCTTGTGCTATCTTGCAAAATCAAAAATCATGTAAATTTTACTCAGGTCATTATGGTTCAATTATACCATTATGCTTGTATAAATTTTCAACATATCCAAAAATCAATAAATGCTCCATGATGATATTTACAAAGAAAGCAAACAAATGGCTATATCGGATGGCAAATACAGAATGAGGATGCTACCAAAAAAAATAAAAAATAGTTGCATATCATTTTACAAATAGTTACATATCATTTTAACATAGTTGCATATCATTTTACAATTAGTTGCATATCATATCATACATCTCTTTTTCAAAATATCATTCATCATTCATCATTGCATCCCTCGCATGCATATCTATCACATCATCATGGAATCTTTCTTCACTTTCATATCTTCTATCATTCTTCCAAACTATCTTCCATCATTCTTCTAAACTATCTTCTATCATTCTTCTAAACTATCTTTTATCATTCTTTCAAACTATCTTTTATCATTCTTCTAAACTATCTTCATCATTCTTCCAAACTATCTTCTATCATTCTTCCAAACTATCTTCATCATTCTTCTAAACTATCTTCATCATTCTTCCAAACTATCTTCTATCATTCTTCTAAACTATCTTCATCATTCTTCCAAACTATCTTCTATCATGTCTTATACAAGTGGTATCCTTCTTGAAACCAAATGCTCAATCATCCATATCTTATACAAGTGGTATCATTCTTGAAACCAGATGCTCGATCATCCATGTCTTATACAGGAGGTGTCATACCTGCAAACAAGACTTGCTCTCATTCCAATCAATCTAATCAATCTTATCAAACCCATGCATGCCATCACTATCTACTCTTCTATCTTTCAAACAACATTCTTCTTCTTTCGAGAGATCATTCATGCCTTGTGTGCACAAATGATCTCCCGAGGGGGCATTACATTATCATATCAAATCTCAAAACAAATCCAATATCAATTTCCACATCAAAACAACGATATCAAAATCAAACTTACATCAACAACATGAAACAAATTTGCTCATCTACATCAAGTTCAAAAACCTATCATTTCATATCAACTTGTAACACAACTCAAGTTCTCAAAAACCATATCAAAACTTGTAAAACAACTCAAGTACCAAAATCACATAAACTTGTAAAACAACTCAAGTTTCCCACCCATATCAGCTTGTAACACAACTCAAGTTTCCAACCCATATCGGCTTGTAATACACATCAGGCTTCCCACATCGAACTTGAAATAGAACATGCAAATAAATCATATTTTGATCAAAACAACACATTGATATCTACATAACTTGAAATATTTCACATCAAAACAAGTTATACCGACACTCATATTGGACAACTACATAAAATCATAATAGCACGACACAAATATCGAATCTAGGGCATCACCATCAAATATCGAATCTGGGGCATCACATCAAATCTGGGACACGACTGGCAAATAAAAAGAGCGACACAAAAATTGCATTTGATCATAAATCATGATAAAAGCATCATTTTCTTTGAAATAACATGTGCACACACATCACTTCAAAGAGGGGCAAAATGTAGATGTATAAAAATGACTATATTCCTAAATGAATATTTTATGTTCATTTCCCTATTTAATTAAATCCAATTTAATTAAATTATTCACATTCTTCTATTTTATTAAGTAAATTACTCAATTTATTTAAATAAAATTCACTATACCATTTAATGAATAAATCATTTTATTCAATTAAATCCCCCTAGCCACTTTTAATTAAATTCAAATTTAATTAAATAGTTATCCTAAATTGAATAAATCAAATTTATTTAATTACAACCAAATTGAATGAAAATCATTTAATTCAATTAAATCTTATTATCCCCCCCATCCACTTGCAAAATCCCAAACCCCTTCCTAATCCCTTCTAGAATCTTCTAATCGCTTCTAATTAACCTAACCCTCTTCTAAACTTTGTTACATCCCTAAGCAAAGGGAGGTCACTTCTCAAATGGCCCAAAGTCTTTGATAACCATTAAAGGTTTTCAACCTTCAACCACCAAAACCCTTAAAGTCTTTGAAAACCATTGAATGCTTCCAACCTTCAACCACTAAATCCCCAAAGTCTCCAATAACCATTAATGGTTAATTCAAACCTTCCCACATGGTTAAAACATTTGTTTTGACTCAACCTCTACCCAACCCAAAGGTCTCATCAGGTCATTAATGCTTTGACCATGATTATCTCTTAATCATTTGCACAAAGGTTTATCCTTGGATTAAATCTTAATCCATTGGGTAAACCTAATTTAGACTTGACCCTTAGCCTTTAGATAACCATGAGGTCTTCTCAGGCCTTTAATGCCTCCAACCTCTTCTCTCAGCCCAATCCTATGTTGACACTTGTCACTATTTTATTAGTGCAAATCGTGCACATGGATCCCCAACTTTCAAACTTGGCCCTTGATTAAACCTTTCAATCTTGACCATCCATTGCCCTGTTTGTGCTATAAATAGAGCTCTCATTCCTCCATTCTTAACAATCATCTTTCAAATTTGAAGCATCACACTTATGCTCAAATTCTTTCAAGCTTTCATTTCATATATGCTCATCATTTAGCCTCTTTTAGATCATAAATTAGACTAATATGCATGCTTAGATTACTTTCTTTATCATTTTAGTTCAATCATAGACTAAATATAGTATGCTAGGATAGTATTCATACTAATCTTGTCATTTTATCATTTAGTTTATTGCATTTTAGAATCATACCTAGCTTATAACGCATCTCATACTAAAATCTATAAAAGCATCTCTCGTTCTCATATTTGCCATCCCTAAACCATTTTGCTCAATAATCTGAGAGCAAAAACGTTGGTTTGAGGGACATTGTGAGATAGAGAACCATGGGACCCTCCTTGGGAAGCTGAGTAACACATCGTTACTCCATAGCTTGCATTAAGAAGTCATGTGTGTGTGTGTGGACTAGTATTAACTAAATTTTCACATTTTAAGTTTTATTCGCCCACTTTTCCCGCATACATCTATTATATCATATTAACTTTTATATGTATTAAGTGTTGGTGTATATATTATTGTCAGTGTATATGAATTGATAAATTGCTTAACATTAATAGATATACCAATCAATATGAATAAATATATCAATCAATATCAATTGATTTTCTTAAAGTTTCTATACTATATGATATTAAATTTGATATGTACTAGATTGAATCATATTTAATTTATAATTTTCTATTATACCATAGATTTTTGTAAATTTATTAAATTTCTAAAATGTATCATATTAAATTTTACACATGTTAATTTTTAACCTCAAACTACATTCTATATACATTCTATATAAGTACACACTTGTGCCTCTCTTTTTTTATTGAATCAAAGAAAGAATACAAAGAATAAAAGAAATAAAATTACATTAGACTAGACAAAACAACCTCTAAAATAATAGTGAATCCTCATATGAATATTTCTTGATTGATCTATGCATGGTTGTCTTTGAAATATTTCCATAAATTATCCACCTCTTTATTGAGTTTCTTATATAAAGATTAGGACAATACTTTTTTCTCCACTCAATGCTTTCTTATATGCCATATTTTGTTAACTAGAATTTATCTTATTGCAAGTGAAATAAAAGAAAAATAAATAAAATAATAACAACAATTTGAAAAGACACACCAAAACCTACCTAGACGATATAATAGTTCCTAAAAAAATCATATTACTTTCACCTACCAACTATAATGTAAAGCTAGCAATTAAAAATAAATAAATAAATGTAATGTGAAGCTAGCATATGGATCTTAAATACTCTCTTAGTCAACTCTTGGTGTTTGGTAATGACTTATTCCTTGCAAAGTTGTAGGTAGCATAAAATGAAATTAAAATATTAAGAATAATATAACTTGGTCTTTCATGACATTATTCTAATTGAAATAAATAAAATATATTAATAAAGATAACATTTTATTATTAAAGTCTTTGACATTTATTCATTCTGTGGAAAAGTTTATGGTAATAACCAATCAAATTGTTTTTTATTATAAAGAAGTCAAAACTGGGGGTTGACCCGAAAGAGATAGAAAAAAACACAACCAACACACACACCGCAAACAAGCGGCAGTTAGCCAATCCCTACTCTAGTAATCAAAAACTAAAACTGCCTATCCCTATTGGATAACCCGAGATCTAAACCAATCTCATTCAAAAAGCACAATAACTAGTAGTAATACATCATAATGTCAATACTATAAAAACTTTTAATAGTAGCAATATCACCATGGAACCAGGCATTCTAGCGACAAAAATTATAGCAAAAAGGAAGGGAATCAACCATACAACCTAATTATCAGCACCCATCTGCTTAAAGAGCATAAGCCCTATCCAATCATCATCCAGGAGGGTTGCATTTATTTTTTTCCCCAATTTGGAGGGGGCAGGGGGGCCTTGGTCAAGGGATTGACAAGGAGTCATCGAATTTTTTGAAGACTTTTTGAGGCCCTTTTTAGAGTCTTCAGTGGGACCCAGAATGGAGAGGGCGGGTTGAACCAAGATAGGTTTAGGGGGGCAAAGGGCCTTGTGAAAATTGTAAAGCCTAAATATCAGTCCCTAGTAGAGGATGGTAAAATTACCCTCTTGACTCATACAATTGCAGACATCTTTGATAGTAGACTCAAGAGCATGCAGCAGAAAGAAAGGAAAAGAAATGGTGTCATGATTGCAAAAGTGGTTGAGTAGAAGGGAGTGATAATAGTAGAACACACCATACCCTCCCTCGAGGGTGAATTATTTCATTATAATTTTGCAAACCTTGTCCCGTAGGTAGGGTAAGCATTCCCTATTGAAACCCCCATGCATTTTGGCTGGTTTTCTTTCATTTCCTGCCCTTGGTAGAGAGACCCGTAGCCTAGACAATAACTTCCTCACTGATTTCAAATGAAATGTCCTCCATGACCACCCTCCTATTCTTCCAACTGTTGACAAATTGCATGGAGAATTTTTTGTTGAATCCCTTCATGGCTTCCATGAAAGGGATGATTCCTCCTTCTTTAGCATACATCTAGACGCACAGGTCATTGCGAATAAGTCATCAATAATGTCTGGTTCTACCTAGACTAAATCCCATCCCATGATAGCTTCCTCCAGAGTGAAGTTGAGATACAGTGCAAGCCTGAAAAGAGAAATGCAGAGGAGAAAACCAAAGCTGGACTTAAGAAAAAACAAACGGTAATTAGCCAAAATATTGTGCAAGGTGTATTGATTATTTTTGGTGGTGTTTCCCAAGGCATGCGTCTACCAACTCCGAGAAGCATCTGAAGGGACACCTCTTGATATCTCTGCCAACTTGCAAAGATCATCATTATGGCGAGTTTTAAGCTTCCAGTTAAGGTAATAATTAGAGTCCTTGTTGTGATTAATGATCAAAAGTTGTCACTCCAACCCATCAACGATGCAGAAATAGGTGGCCAGACAAGTTAGCATCTCGCAAAGAAGGTGGGGACCATGAGAGGCCAACATGGTAAAGCCCGCCCATTTTGAATTTAAATTTCCCGCCAACAGCGTAGCATAGCAACCGACTCAAAGCAACCTGTTGAGGAAAAGAAAGTGGCACTTCATTAATGATTAGAGGCGATTTGTTCATTTCCAATAAGGTCATTTTGCTTGTCAGTGAGAGAATCTAGGTGCCTCTAGCACCTCATACCTTTTATCTCTAGTCCCATCACAGCTTGTGAGTCTACCACCGCACTCCCCTCTCTATAGATATGTTGAATTTGAAATTCCTCTAGCCAGATAATCATGGACCAGATGTCCTTGATGACATTGTTGATCCTCCAGTTGATCCCTGAAACACCTTTAGTAGCCTCGATAATCAGTTTAGAGTCCCCTTCAATGATCATTCTTTTGATATTGGTGCCAAGAGCCATCTTAAGCCCCCAAAATAGAGCAAGGGCTTCAGCCATGTTGCTTGAGACAGAGTCAAAATTTCCTGCATAGGCCAAAACTAGGTTGCCCAAGTTGTCCCTGATAATTCCTCCCCCTATTGTTGAACCACTATGAGCAACACCATCAAAATTGAGCTTGAGCCAGGGGGGGAGGTGTTGACCATCTGGTATTAAGCCTCTCCATCTTTTTCTAATTGTCATAACGAAAGAAGCTATCTGGAAAATTCCATGTTTTAATCCACCTCCGATCCAAATCCATAGGGGCAGATTGTAAATTTTTCCACTTGCTGATGAGGGTGTTCTCCTTGAGGTAATTCTCAGCTATGTCAGTCATCATGTCAACCGAGTTGATTGTGTCACGAAATATCCTATTATTTCTTTCCTTCTAGATATGCCAACAGACGTGGAGAGGAACGAGTCTCCAAAAAAGTCTAACTAGCGAGTGAGCAGAGGGGCACTGCCAGTTGCTGATAAACTATTGCAAGTCTTCCAAGAATGTCCAAGCCAAATTAATTTTTTGTAGAACTTTGTACCAAACCCTAGAAGAGAAGGGGCAATGAATGAAGAGGTGATTTATGCTTTCATCAACACAACATGACACATTTGTTGGCAAGCATAAATCCCCTCCTCTTTAGATTATCAATAGTAAGGATCTTCCCATGAAGGGTCATCCACCAGAAGAAGTTAAATTTAGGGATGAGCTGAGAGTTCCAGACTTCTTTCCAACTGTAGCAATCATTAAAGGATGCAACCAAGAGATTGTAGGCCGATTTAACACAAAATACCTTGAGGGATTCGCAATTGAAACAAGTTTATCAATGTGAGTGAAATAGGAGATCCTGACCCCCTTAAGAAGGGATTGCAACTCTTCAGCCTAATGAATCCATTGGGGGGTGTTTCCCAAACTATCAGCAAGCCTTAACTAGCAGCGGGAGGGAGAGATGTAGTTTATCACAAGGGAGCCAATCGAATCCTTGAGAGTGACCATGAGGCAACTGAACTGGGAGGAGGCAAGGGGTCTGTCACCAATCCAGTTATCCTCCCAAAATCTAATTTTCTCACCATTACCAACTTGCCACTTTAGACCCTGCTTGAGAAGTTTCCTATTCTTAACAAAGTTGTTCCATATTTTAGACCCAGGAGGGAGCTCATTGGAAGAGAGGGGGGAGGGGATTGAAGTACTTGGCTCTCATAATCATGCTCCAGTCAGTTTTGCCCTTCATAAGGATCCATTCGATTTTAGTCAACAAGGCCTTATTCAGATCAAAGATTTTTCTAATCCCAAGGCCACCCATGACCTTTGGTTTGCACACCTTATCCCAGTTGACTAAGCTGACTCTAGCCTTCTCCTCCAATCTCGTCCACATAAATCTTCTTTGGATTCTCTCAAGTTTCTCAACCATAGAATTGGAAATCTTGAAAAGAGAGAGAAAGTAGATCGGAACACCTTGAAGAGAGGCCACTAGGAGCTGGAGTTTACCTGCACTACTTAGAGTTTTTCCAGTCCAACCAGCAATTTTCTTTTGCATTCTTTCCAGGATTGATTCCCAAAAGTGGGAGGTGACCTCCTTGATAGTGAGGGGGATACCCAAGTAGGAATCAAGGAGATCAGCAACACTACACCCAAGGATTTGAATAAGTTTACTGTAGAGAATTTTGTCTGTGTTAAACAAATAAACCTTTCTCTTGCAATAGTTAGTCAGCTGACGAGAGGAAAGGGTGTACTCTTCTAGAAGATGTTTCCATTCTTTAGCCTCTATCATAGACGATAGGTCGAAAAGGAAGGTGTCATCCACAAATTGCTGCATAAACATAGGAGGGATTGTGGAAGAAGCCTTTACCCCTGAGATTCTATTGGTCCTGATCAGATTGGAGAAATTCCAACTCAAGACTTCGGCTACCATAATGATCAAATAAGGTGAGAGAGGGTCTCCCTATCTTAGTCCCTTCCCAGCCTTAAAGAAGCCCTAAGGGGTGCCATTGAAAATCACCAAATAGTGAACACTTTCCACCACCACGCTGATAATTGTTAGGCCCCGGACACAACTGAGAGGGGGGGGGTGAATCAATTGTCAAATAATTAAAACCAAAAACAACTTAACCAACTTAATTCTTAATACCAGTAAACTAGTTAAATATGTTGGTAGACAGTTTTAACAGTTAATTGCTATACCGGTAAGGATTAGTGCATGAAACATAAACACAAAGTCATCCACAACACATAACACCAATATTTGTACGTGGAAACCCTGTAAGGGGAAAAACCACGGTGGGAAACCTTACCCACAATCAGATGATACTACTGTAGATAGTAAGTGTACATAAATGGGGTCTGCACATGCAGAAAGGCCAACTGCCTAGAGCTCACTACTCAATCACAAAATGGGAGTCACACTGACTACAATTGGATGGTTAAATCTAATAAGAATGTACTGCTCAAAACAGCATCTTCATATGCTGGATTCAATACCGGTGTAATGCTAATATGCTTTCACAAAAACCCTCCTTCAATCTTCAAATGATGTCTGCTTATTCTCACATATACCTTCACACTATCCTTTTTTCGCATTCCACATTTGATCTTACAAATAAGATCTTACATTTATACCATAACCTAAGACCAATTTTAGTAGGTCGGCTCTACAAGATATTACAATAAAAACATTTTACAAACAATATAATATCCTATGCAATAACCGATTGAACATGTCGGCTTAATGCATTTACAACAATAATTAATCACCTCCATAGCGTGCCATGCTGATCTAGAAAAGATAAACCCGTCGGTGTAACCCTAGACCTATTTGTCGGTAACAGCAAATATGCAAATATGATTATACCAATAAACAAAACTCTAGGACAAGATGTCCAAATGATGTCTTTGACATTACCAAGTGTTTTCCATATCATTCCAAGTGTCAGTGATCATTATATCCTATCGGTGTACCAGATACCGGTGACTGTGCATGAGTCACTTTCTTGCCAGTGAATGTTGTTGATTCTCCAAAGTGCTAGAGTTGATAAGGGTTTAGTAGGTGTTGACATCAATGACAAAACCATACCAAAATACCAACAATAATATTGATAAATCTTTCCTAGCATCCCATCTTAGAAAGGATCGCATACAGGAATTTCTAATTAACTTTATCATAAGCCTTAGAGATGTCAAGTTTGAGAGCCATACCTGGGTTGCGACTTTTCTCCATGGAGTGAATGACCTCATGAGTAGTAATGACAGCATCAAGAATCTGTCTACCCAGAACAAAGCCTTTTTGAGAGGGACTGATGCATTTATCAAGGACGGGTTTGATTCTGTTGACAATAACTTTAGAGAAAATTTTATAAACTAAGTTACATAGGCTGATGGGCCGATAGTCAGTCATAAGTTTCGGATCAGGAACTTTGGACACCAAAAGAATGAAAGTGTTATTCAACTTCTTCAGAAGTTTACCAGTGTGAATGAAGTCCTTTGTAGCTTTAGTTAGATCATACTTCACAGTTTCCCAAAAAACCTGGAAAAAATCAGGGGGGAAGCCGTTAGGACCAAGGGCCTTAAAGGCAGGCATAGAAAAAACTACTTCTTTAACTTCTTCTTCAGACACATGGCTTATCAGTAGGTCATTATCAGCCTCATCCAAGACTTGAGGGATGAGGATGAGGAGTTTATCACTGATTTCAGTAGATTCCCTAACCCTATCATTCGAGTAGGCATTAGCAAAGTGAAGGGAAGCCCATTGACCAATTTCATTATTCCCCACCACTTCCTCATTTTTGCTATTGAGAATAGAACGGATAGTGTTCCTCCTTTTATGCTTTGAGGTCGATCTGTGAAAGAAGGATGTGTTCCTATCCCCCTCAGTTAACCATTGGATCCTGGATCTTTGCTTCTAGTAAATTTCTTCTAGATTCATGATTTCTTTCCATTTGTGTCTCCATCCCTCCTCCCCAGTATGAGTGTCCATAGAGGAATTTCCCTCTGCAATGGTCCTCAGGAGGTGGTCCAAATTGGTTTTAGCCTCCTTTTTTCTCTTGAAGATATCCCCAAAGGAAGAAAGACTCCAGGCCTTCACCTCCCTTTTGATAATTTCCAACTTTGTAGAAATTTGGAACATAGTCGTACCTTGGACAAGGGAGTTCCACCAGTTTTGTATGCATTGTTTGAAGTTTGGATGGGAGTGCCACATGATCTCATACCTGAAGGGTGAGAGCCAAGAGGTCAGCTTGTCAACCCAAGAGAGGAGGATCGGGGAGTGGTCAAAGATAGTGCGCAGGAGAGATAAGAGCGAGGAATTAAGTCCAATGTTCCACTTGGCAGAGATTAGAAATCTGCCCAGCCTGACCTGAATCAGATTGGAGCCTTTCTTATTGTTAGACCAGGTGAAAGGGTTCCCTTGAAGGTCAAGATCAAGTAACTCATTAGTTTTGATGAAGTCAGCAAAGTCAAGTATGCTCTCACTGTAGTCCATTAGACCTCCTATATTCTTAGAAGGATAAAGGTGGGTGTTGAAATCCCCAGCTAACATAAACAAATCTTCCTTATTGTTAGTCAGGAAGGTAGTGTTTTCCTCCCAGATCAGGACCCGACCGTGTCTAGTATTAGGAGCATAAATGTTAAAAAAGAACCAAGAGAAGTTATTTATAGTGAACCTGGTGGAAAGAAAGTTGTGAGAAGGGCCAACCGCAAGACCATCCAGCTTGCTCTTATTCCAAAGGGTAGTGATTCCTTTTGAGGCACCTTCTAGCCCTCCATAATGAAAGGGAACACCCGGCCATAAATTATTAGCAAGCATAGCAAAATTTTGGTAATTCATTTTCACCTCCTGGATAAGGATAATATCAACTCTATTGGTGAGTATGCATTGCTTAAGAGCATACTAATTTAGGGGGCTGTTTAAATCCCTTAAGTTCCATGAGAGGAACTTCATTTCTTACCCTTTTGTGTTGTCTCTAGGGTTAATGTCCTTCCACTAGCAATTTCCCTTGCCATTACCTTAGTTCTGAGGGTCCTCTTAGAGGGTCTGCCTGGTTTAGGGTCGTTTCCCACATCTGCCTTCTTATTTTCTCTAGTTTTTATTTTCGGGTCTTGCCATTCCCCCTTTTCCTTATCCGTCGCCGAAGACAGGGCAGAGCGACTACCAGTAGATAGAGTAGTGATATCCCCAGAGGATCTTGTAGCAGTCAAAGAGGAGGTCGAGTCTAGACCAAGCTCAGTGGTAGGTGAGGCCCCAGCACAAGTGCTCCAGATATTTCTCCCACAACTACCCACTGAGTTGGGTATCAGATGCGCAATTGCTGGCGGAGTGGAAATACTGAGCTCTTTCTTCTCCTTGATAGTCACCTCCACTTTGAAGCCTTCTTGTTCAATCTTCGCTTGGGGAATCTCTCCTTCTTCTAGCTTCGGCCCCAAGCATCTCCTCGAGGGGGTAGGAGCCTTCTTGGAGTCAGGGGTAACTATCATGTTAAGAATACCAGCCAAGAAGGGGTAACCCTCCTCAAAGGTATCTTGAGGACCCATCTTTTCTATCAGGTCTTCGGTCTAACCCATAGTGTTGTCGGAGGCTGGGGGGTTAGGGGGTTTACCATTTTTAACTTTCTCCCCGATAATAATACTCGGGGACGACAACTTCTCCTTCAGCTTCTCCTCCGAAGGTTGTGGGGTCAAGCAGTCTGCAGTAACATGGCCATGTTTACCACATCTTTAACAATACAGGGAGGCATTCTCGTAGACAATAGCCTGCGTCCATTTACCCCATTTGGATTTAAGGGCAATGAAATTAAGGAGTGGGTTGTTAACCGCCACATTCACACAAAGGTGAGCATAAACAAGTCTAGACTTCTGCATTGTCACATTGTCGACAACAACAAACCGACCAAATGAGTTACCAATCCACCTGAAAATGGTATCGTCCCAAAATTCCAAGGGGAGGCCTGGGAGTCTGATCCAAATCGGCGCCAATCTAAGGAGGTTCGCACTTGGTTCAAATCTCGGCTTCCACTTGGAGAGAGTAAGACAATGCTTACCATAAGACCATGAACCAAACATAATATAGATGAAGTCTTCTTCTGCAGTAAATCTAAAAAGGAAGAGTCTGTCAGGCATAGCAGAGACTGATACACTACCTTTGATTTTCCATCTAGAGCCCGCCCATCTTCTAACCATATCTATAGTGGGTCTGAAGGCAAGGAATCTTCCTACCAGGCAAAGGTGAAGGGAGGAAGCAATATTATCCATGATACTGTCTGGGAGGCAAATCTCGGGGCCCTCCTTACCATTAGTGATTTTTGGCAGCAATGTCAGAATTTCTGACTTGGAGTTACCAACAAGGGCACCTTTCCAAGAGTTCTCTTGAGCTTCCCCGGGCAAAGGACCCACCTCCTGAGTCTTGGGGCCCTTTTTGAGGGAATCTAAGTTGGGGGCCACCAGAGGAAGCTTCACAAGACAGGAGGCCTCATGCAGGATCTCATTGCAAGCAACAATCGAGGGAGCCCACCCATCTCCTTGGGCACACAGCACAAGAGCCAAATCCGAACAAATCTGCAGGTTAATCGGGGGGGTCAGGGTCCAAGGAGGATTGGCCCTCCTCAGCAGAAACGACAGGCATATAAGGGGATTCAAAGAGCGGTAAAATTGCAGAGCGAGAATTACTTAATGATCCTTAAGGACTTAATACCAATCAAATTGTCAATTTAGTAGTTTGAACATTCTTATATGGCAACAATTAACATGATTCAAAGGTCTCAAGTGTAGAAAAAATGTTAGTGTTACTAGTAAGGGCTTATATCTTTACGTTATACTGACCATGTTATTCTTATTTGAAGTTTCACTTTATTAAAATTACATCAAGAAAAACAAATACTTTCACAACCCATCTTTAAAAAGAAAAACAAAGACTTTCACTACCTATCTTAAAAAACAAAAACAAAGACTTTCACGAGCTATCTTTAAAAACAAAAACAAATACTTTCACGACCTATCTTTAAAAACAAAAACAGAGTATTAATAAGGACTTCTATCTTTAAGTCATAGTAATCATATTATGCTTATTTGAAGTTTCATTTTTTCTAATTACATCGAGAAAAACAAAGACTATCATAACCTATCTTTAAAAAAACAAAATTAAAATTGACTACATTTAAAAAAAATAATAATATAGAAAACTAAAGCTATAATAAGTACATTGAAATTTAGATAAGCCAAATTTATTCTCCCTTTTTGAGGAAAACGTGTTATAGTAGTCATGAAATATAAAGATTAAAATACCCATCAATCAACCTCAACTATAGAAACGTTTCAAAATATTAGCTATCGAACGAAGAAATTATTGGGCTTTCTAGTCATAATAGTTGGTAGATTTTTGGTCTGAAGTCACCGTATAACACAAATCAATCTCTTGACACTTGCAATAAGTAAACTACTTTTAAACGTGCAATGAATGTTGACAATAGCAAGGCTAACATAAATGGCATGAGTGTAAAAGAGACGAAAAATCTCTCGACGAAAATTGAATAGTTATGCTAGAAAACAATTTAATCTTGATTCATATAACAAACCTTTGTTACTTCTATGGGAATGCAACTACATAAGCATGACAGCTATAGAAGGCAAGGCATTAGAATAAGGATAAAAAATGTAATATTAGTTTAAAATAAATTCTTTTCGAATGAAAGATTATAACTAAAATTTGGTATGGCGTTGTGTACATGTTACATAATCAAAGAAGTGGTGGGAATTTCAATTTGGGTAGTTTTAGAGAAAATTTTATGTGGTTTTAGTAATGAGGTTGAGTTTGGTATTTTTTTTCAAGACCTCAAGTTATGTGAATTAAAGAATTTTAGATTTATCAATATAGAAGGGGACTCAATGATCTATGTCGATACAAATAAAACCTAGCATGTGCAAAATTTGAAGTTTCAGAATTGGATCAATGTGATTATTCAATTTTGGATGAGATGGCTAATTATTCAATCAAGCATATTTATTGAGAATCAAATAAGGCTACAAGATTTCTTGTGAACTATTGTTCTATGGGACCCTCAACCCTTCTTGACACCCTAACCTCTTCGGTGGTGCTCTCACTAACAGTTTGATCTTTTGGTGTAGTGGCAGTCAATCTGTGTTAACAAAATTGGCAACTTTGTTAGGGAGGGTTCGGCTCCCGCCCTCGACAACTTACTCACCTCTTGGTCAACTGTATCTAGTAAGGGCCTCTCGACTTGAGGGGCTAAACTATTGTCATGTGGGACCCTCAACCCTTCTTAACACCCAAACCTCTTCAGTTGCGCTCTCACTAACAGTTCAAAATTTTGGTGAAGTGGCAGTTGATTCATGTTACCATGAACTGTCTATGATATCAAGTAAAATAGAGAGATAATACTTTCAAATTTAAGTGATATGTGGTAGGATCTTAATACTTGATACTTGACTTTGATATGCTTGTTGTACCAAGTCTAGCAAGTTAAAATAGGATACACATGAAATAGGATACTAGAGTGGTTGTAATCAAAAGATCCCTTAGAATTTCCAAATAGGGATGCTTTAAAATGGTGATTGCATTATTATTTTTGGCAAGGAGAATGCTACACATGTATCCATTACTAGGTACTAATGCAATTGCCAAAATGAAGATTTATCAACTCAAATTGGGAGATTGTTTAGTGTTATTATTCTTCCAAATGAAGAAATGATTACAACAACAATTGGCAAGTAGATCTTTGAAGGTGGCCATGTACATGATAATGTTACTCTGGGGAATTTTATGACAACATTTATTGGTCTTCTTGGGAGGAATGTGCATGGTAAGCTAGAAATAAACAAGTATATTTGTAGATCATGGTGCAAGGATTACTTTTCTTCCATTTCAAACTATGACCAAAGGGCAATGATGGAGGATATTTGAGGGGTGTTTAGTAGAGTGGCATTTAAGACTAGTGTAGAATTAAGAATGTCTTAGGTTAATTTTGTTGGGGTTGCTGAAATGTAATTCGAAAGAGCACAAGAATTTCATGGTTGATTAGCTCAATCTCTTTTCTCCACTATAGAATGAGAGGCTTCAATAACTTAAGGAGGGTTATGCTCTTGGTTGTAGCAATCTATTATATTGTAGTTTTGAGACTATATTCTAACTTTTCATTATTCTTGTATCAATCACAGAAATTGTATGTGTTGTTGTTATCTTTTCTTCTGGGCAATATGATGTATACCTCTTTTGATAGTCTATTGACTGTCTTCTTGTAACTCTTATTATATTTTTTAATATAAACACACAAAAATAAACTAAGAGTACATGAAAAAAAAAAAATCACATGACTTTTGAGGCATGTATTTACTTTCTCTAAATTTAGTGAAAGCAAGTTGTCCCATGGATGCAACTTGCTTTCAAAACATATTTAAACAAAGAAAAAAAGATAGAGAAAATATACTCATTGATTGATGCTCAAGGTTCATTACATGGAAATAATAAAATTACCTCTCTTCTAAAATTTTTTATGGAAATCTCTTTGTAAAAGATAAAAATTGGGGTGGCGTATACGAAACTCTTGAACACATTATGAAAAATGTATCCCTAATAAGGTTCATCTTGATTATAGTATATTTTTAGATCAAATACTATCTCTTGAAAGTTTGAAAAGGGTTCTCTTTTTAAACATTATAATAAAATCTCAATATTTGATGAGATGTCTATTTTGCATAGTTTATTCAGGTTGCTTTACATCCATGAATAAAAAATGATAATTATTTAAAAGATAACTTAGCTTTATTAGTTTTTAATGATTTTCTTAGGATCATACAAACTCTAGTGGCTTTTAGATAAGTTTTGTGACTCCAAATATTTTGGAAGTAATTTAAAAACAAAATTTATGGATAAATACTATTTAAATTTTTAAAATAACTAAAAATATAATATTAAAATTTTCAAAAAAAGGGTAGGTGGTAGAAAGGTACATCCAAAAATTCTATGTGAATAAGTCCAAAAGAAATATAAGAGTTCAAAGGGTCAAGCCTAAACATTAAAAAGGTATCTAATATAATAGTAGGAGGAGGGCCCAATATTTTTTGTTTCTGACATGTTTCACATTTTCCAGTTCAAGTCATAAGAGTATCACCAACTAGAGATTTGGAGACAACTTAACATCTATAAGACTCATAGACAACATGCATCTCAAGCACCTAAAATATGGTTTATACCACATTCAATCTCCCACTTTTTGGTGAAACTAGAACATTGAAATCAACATTTTCACTCATTTTTTTTATCTTATGACACATATAGCAACTAAACGATTAAGAATTTGAAATTGATGTGAACTAGTGATTTTTGAGATTTATTGTGTGTGTGATATTTTTTACATAAATATTAATAACTTTTTTTAATAATTAATTCAATATTTTTTAAAAGCGATGTTTCTACAATATAACACAACTTTATTATAAGAATGATAAAATTATAAACATGAGTGGCAGCAAATAGTTTAGAAAAAACTTATAATTTACCATATAAAGAAGGAGGTTCAGTAATCTAATAGTTGAGTTTTTTTTCAATCTTGGAAATAATGACTTGCCAAAGGGAAATAGGAGAAGGTTAAAAAGAAAAAGGAATGCCTGATAATTTAAGGCTTCCTGTTGTCTCCAACATAGATTAGGAAGAAAATATTGCTTGCAGTACTGAGTATTAAATTATTATTGGATACTTGAACTAGAAGTTTGGAAAAAGTATTAAGATAATGAATAGTCTTTTAAACCTTATTTTCATATTCAATGAGGGTGACGAATGAACCATTATAAAATTTTACCATTCACCAACTAGTTGGAAGAAATAGGAAGAACAATCTCCTTAACCAATGTTTTAGAAATTACGAAGACTAATAAATAGTCAAATCCTTTTTAATATTTAAAAAATAAAGCTTAATCTTTTTTTTTTTTAAATCTTAAGCTTAATATTTTTTTAATTTTTAATTATATTAAAATTTTAATAGACACTATAAATAATTGAAATTTCAATTGAAAAAACTAGACTTTCACAACTTGTCAAAAAAAACTAAAATAAAATAAAGTTGACTAATATTTTTTTCAAAATAACATTAAAAATTAAAGCTATTACAACTACTTTGAAATTTAGATAAGACTAATGCATATTTAATGTCCTTTTTTTATAAAAATGAATTAGAGTAGGTAGTCATGGAATTTAAAGATTAAAATAGCACGTGTCAAAATAGTAGTCATAGAACAAAAGAAATGGGCTTTCTAGATCATCGCCATAATAGTCGGTAGAATTTTTGGGAGCGGCGAGTGCGTATTCTAAAGTCATCATAGAACGGTAAAAAGGTTGCTATGTGACGAATCCACCAGCCTTAAACTTCAAAAACCAACCTACTTTCAAACTTGAAATGAGCTACGAGACAAGCCAATTTATAAGAAAAGAAAAAAAATCTTTTACATAAAATTGGAATAGGACAAGGGGTCTAGTTATGTTTATGTTCTAATCATCATTCTTAAAAGTCTATTAGAAAATCATTTAGTAGGTTAATAGTCCGCTTATTGTATATTGAGAAAAGTTAGTGATTAGATCGATTGTTGGGGCATTTGTGCATAAGTATTGGATCAATTGTGCAAATATTGTGGTGGTCAAAGCGAACGATTGATGAGGCGATAAGTAATATGTATGGGACGTCAACTCAAAATGGCCACTTTTTGACCCTTGTGTGGAAAACGAATCCCACAGTGTTCGTCATAACTACCCAAAAGGCAAAACAATAGCTATAAGCACTTAATTGCATACGATCACAACCAAAAAAAATTCATCAAAATCTTGTGTATTGTTTAAGAGCTTTGGGTGTGTGAAGTTAGCTATAACAACTATTGGTACCCTTCCCCTACGCTAGAAAACTATTTAATGTTGATTCTTAAAACAAATCAATGTTATTTATGAAGGAATGCAATTGTGTAAGCATGACAACTATAGAAGGTAAGGCACTAGAATATTGATAAAATTTAAATGGATAAAAAAGGTAATAGAAGTTTAAAATATTTTTTTAATTGTTTAAAACTAAATTTTGACAAGGTCTCTTGTGCATGCTACATAATCAAGGTTGAGGTGGGAATCTTAATTCGGGTAGTTTAAAAAAAAAAACTCTAAGTGGTACTAATAATGAGACTGAGTTTGGTGCTTTATTTTGAAGCCCTGAAGCTATGTGAATAAAAGAATCTTAGGTCTATCAATATAGAAAGGGACTCAATGATCTATATTAATATAATTGAATTCTAGAATGTGCATAATAGGAAGTCATAGAATTGGATCAATGCAATTGACCTAATTTTGGACAAGATGTCTAATTATTCAATCAAACATATTTATTGAGAATAAAATATGGCTATAAGTTTTCTTATGAACTATGATATCAAGCAAAACTGAGAAAAAATAATTTTAAATCGAATGGAGGAGAAGAGGATTGATAGAATGTGTATACACATAAAATTGGTTATGAGCAATTAAATAAATATTTAATATTTATTTAATAATTATTCTTTTATTAAATCATTAATTTGAAAAGATTAATTTATTTAATTCATTTCATGTCCTTCTATTAATTAATTTTATTAATTAATTCATTATATCCTTTTCTTTTAATCAATTAATTAAATATCTAATATTTAATTATTAATTATTCCTCTATCTACTATCATATAGTCTCATTAATTAAATAATTTTTTAATTATTTAATCCCTTTTCCAACTCACCTTTCATTCTCCACATCACTTCTTCTTTGCCAACTCATCCATCATGTGGCTAAATTAATTCAACAAAATAAAATAAAATAATTTATTAGCCACTTATCTCCAACTTCCAAAATAAATGAAATATTGTGTATGTACACATATTTCCTAACTTTCTTCTATATTCTCTCCAACATCCCTATATCCTAGGAGGACTTGAGTCCACTTGTCCTCTCATTCCTATAGCTTCTCCAACTATCCTATATCCTCTCAAGTCTTCAACTCGATCAAGGTGAGATGAGTGACACTTGTCTTCTCCTTCCCCCTTTCTCTCAACCTTCAACTTCTTGCTCATAGCCATCCAATTTGCAAGATCTGATCATGATTGTTGATGTCTGCCACCTAAGCTCATGCACTCAAAATTCTATAAAAAGAGGTCTCCTAAGCCATTTTGAAACTAATAGACTAATAGCTAATCATATAGTTATTTTAGGAGTCTTTATCTCACATTCGCGAGTTTGAGATTGAAGCAATTAGCAATTTTAGAATTCTTATCATAGCTTAATATCATGTTAGCTTAAATCATTTGGATATGCATACCATAGTATCCTTTAACTATCAGTCCATTCTTCATATGCCATCTTGGAAGCTATCAGTGCTTGTCTGAGAGAAAATCATCTACAACCAAGAACAGTGGAGTTAGGACACAATGAGGTGTAAATCATGAAAGGTATAATCTTGTTTATTTCATTTACTTCATGTTACTTCATTGGTTGAAGTTAAGTTTCATGTAGCTTTCCTTTTTAGATTTTATGATGGACTAACAAGTTTTAGGACATTTCTTTGGAGTTCAACTTTAACCTCAACATAATGTTTTGTTTTAATTTATACCCAAGAAAGAAGAGTATTGGTGGCTCTATTAATGACATCTAGAAATATTCTAACACCTCATTTGAAGAATTTTGAGGTATATATCCATGGAAATTTGGCTAAATGATTATCTTTACAAGATCGAGTAGACCACCAAATTGACTATTGATTTATTGGACTTGATTACTTCAATAAAAAATTCCTACTCAAAGAAGCCAAGATTTAACAGCCTCTCATTCTTTCCAAATTATTTTAATGACAAGATTGCCTTGAATTTCAATTGCTTTCCTCATGATGAGGAGAGTGTTTGTAGTGTCATAAATTTTATACCTTAACAATTTTACACTCTATTTGGCACTTTAGTATAATTTCCCCTAGATCATTTTAAGCCTATTTGTGTTGTATTATACCTTAAATCTTCATCATTTATCCCACAACTTAATTGCCATCAAATGCCAAAATTAGGACTAAATCTAATTGAAATTATGGGAAATGGAGTCTATCCTAAGAATGCAAAACTAGGAACCATTTCCAAAATCCTTCATTGGGGAACAACCAATTAAGCTCAACTTCAGTCCTATAGGAGTGTTCAACACTATGACTGATTATTCCCCTTTGAATGAACTAATTGGATATGATTAAATTGAATATGAAAGAATTAGGTAAAATGATGCAAAATTGATAATATTCAACATAAACAAAAAGATAGAAAACTAAAAGTCAACATAAAAGTGCAAATTTGGAAATAAGATACAAAAAGTAACATGTCACTAAAATCTAGACCTAAAATAGCCAAACTATGGAGCTAGGTGTCATAGTCCTAATAGATTTCTAGGTACAAAAAGGTGTTAGATTTGGTATTAAGAACATACAAACTACAAACCCTCCAAACTTTAGGCCAAACTAACTTAGGACTATGGTGCTAATTGACATAGTCTAGGAGTTTTTGCCTGTTCAAAATTTGGAACTGTGCATCTCAATCTACTCTCTACAATCACACAAATTTTGGTTGTTAGATCTATAACCTACACATAGAAAAGAGGGAATAAAATGATCTATAACCTGCACATACCTTGGAATAAAATGATCTTGGTTTTCAGGTTCTTCTTCTTCTTCACTTTCTTTATCTTTTGCAAGACCTTCTTGTTTTGGTTGAACTGGGGCTTCTTTGTTTAGTTCACCAAATTTTGGCTTTATCGGTTTAGGTTCCAAAAACAATGTGTAAGGTTCTTCTCCTTTCTTCTCCTTGCTGGTTTCACCTAATTTCTTAGGAAACTCATCTTCTTGGACATTAATACTTTCAATATTCTTCTTAGTCTGATTGTTGTATATGAGTTTTCCTAAGTCAAACCCTAGGTAGGGATTAACCACCAATAGAAATTTAATTGATTAGAATAAAGATCTTACCCCTGGTAGGGAAGAGACTTAATTTAAAGTGAAATAATAAATTTATAAGATCTTATACCTCAATATTTATAATGGTGGTGATGTAATGCTCTTTATATAAGTCATCTAAGTATTGATGTGATAAAATGATAAATCATTAATGTCGGTAGATTTCCACAATCCATTAGTCTGTGTGTAATGCTTCTAGATTTGATTGTGTAAGTTTTTTTGTATCAACGTTTCGGATCACACTATGTGATCCATCATTGGGATGAAAAGCACAAGGATGATAAATCATAACAAAATCCGTCATAATAAAAAAAAAATTGAAGATTTCTTGCTATAGCTTGATGCTCCTAATTGGATCTACTCTTGAATGAGGAATGCTTGCTCTTGAATTAGAATGATAGAATTTCTAGATGATCAAATGAATTAGAGATAATACCCTTATATAGGGTTCAAAAGGTATTTTCACAGTTAGGACAACATCCACTGGTCATATCAATTTATGAGGGATCGGATCACAAATGGTGGGAACCAACATTCTAACACATCTAAATGTGGGTGCCTTTTGGAGGGAATATGGTGATCTAGGCACCCTAGTCCACTAGGACCATGGTGCTAGGAGTCAAAGTCCACCTAATAAATAGAAAAAAAGGGTGGTTCAAGAGTACACAAGCCTAGGACATTGGATCAAGTCACCTCATGAGCATATGATGATAGTTTGGATGACATAAGGTTAAAATAGGTTAAAAATGACCTAGAAGGATGCACATTAAAGAAGCAGCCCAAAAAAGAGTGTGAAATTGCAAGGGGTTACAATTAAGGACACTACACTAATATCAGAAACCTCAACACTCGCATTTTCCTTTCAAAGAGATGATTTTGGGTGGACAAGGGTACCCAGCTCCTTAGAATTCTCAAAATCTCTCAAAATTGTGGTCATTACAAGTGTTGGCCTTTACATTTTAAAATTTGTTCTTGATCTTTGTAATTGACCATTTTATATTGTCTTTTTATCAAAAATTAATCTTGTGATCCTTATATAAAGCACATCTTCTATCATTCATAAGGTCTAAGAAATTATAAATTATCAAGCAAGCATTCCAATTTTGAGCTATCAACATATTGAACAATAAACTACAAGCATTCAACATTCAAGTATGATTTCATATTTCTTATTTATTGCTATCTTATTATTACACTAACACTTGTAGGACTTGTCTAAATATCATTGCATCACTACCTTTTTGTGGAAATCCATAAGAGGGTTTCATACCTAAGGTATCATGATTTCATTTCAGCATTTCCATTACTATATTGTCTTTCTTCTCCCAAGGGTTTTCACTTTTCTTCATCATAGTAGTTGTTGTGGAGGTTGGAATACCAACACATGGTTTGACTTAAGCAAGCCCCTATACAACATAATCATTCTTCTTTGTATTTTGTGTAGGTTCAAACTTGACAATGAAAGTTGTATAGGAGCATAGAGTGAAGTACCCTAGAATATGGAGCTAAGAACCCCTATCCTACCACTTTAAGCTATTTTTCTTGGAGATAGTAGCATAGAGCCTCCTCGTTGCATTTTTTTTCACCTGCCATAGTTTTCGAGACCTTTGAACTAGGGCACCTAGCACTTGTGTCAAATAGTTTTTGCTCTAATTTTCAAATCTAGGTTCTTTTTTGTATTATTATTCCAGATCTAGATTACAAAATTTATATTTTTTTATAATTCACTATTTGCATTGAAATCATTTGTTTTTCTATCATTAATTCTAGATCTCATACACACACTCTTCACAACCTCAATTTAAATGCAACAAAGGAGCATAATCCCCATTTTTCAACTCTCCTATCAAGATTGTATAACCTATTCATGTTCCAATGCTGGATATTTGAGATCTTAGTTTGTATTCATAGGCCTAGGATCTCATTTCCATACATATCAGTGGTAATATCTAGTCCTTTCCAAGATGGCCACCCATAAGGAATAACTAAACTAATATGATTCATAATCAGAATGTTTCATGCCTTACTTCCCTCAAGATACCTAAAAATCAATATAGCACATAATGTAATATATTTCTAATAGATCAAAATAAATAGGAAGTCACCAACATCATAGGAAAAATAATCTAACTCCAAAGAAATGCGATAGAATCCTTGATACATATTATTGGAGGCCTAGATAAAGTCTTTAATTGATTTTAGAATCTATAAATAAGATTTTTTCCAAAGGTACCCAACAAATAAACATGAGTATCAATCAACACTTTAGTACAAATTTGTAATCTACCATCTAAAGAAGGAAGTTTAGTAATCCAATAGTTGTGCTAGAAGGAAATAGGATAATGTTAAAAATAAAAATGAATACCTTATAATGTAAGGCTTCCCTATGTTTGGACCATTTTATCCAACTTGGATTAGAAAGAAAAGATGTTGTACCACTAAGTATTTTAACATTGGATACTTGAACTAGAAGCTTGGAAAAAGTATCAAGACAATGAAAAATCTTTTAAACATTATATTCACATTCAATTAGGGTGAGGAAAGTTCCCTTTATAAAAATGGTCATTCAACAACTAGTTAGGATGAATAGAAAGAACGGTTCTCTTAACCAAGTTTTGATAAATTTTAAAGTCTAATAAATAGCCAAAGTATTCTTCTAGAGGCATCCAAAGAGATGGTGCAATAGAGTTCATCCTTGATGGATGGATGGACATATGGATAAAAAATACTAAATGGTTTGGATTGTTCACCATTAATAATAATATAATTTTATGCATTAGCAAATAAAATCTACACAAACTAGACAAAATGATGTGCAACTGTAAGTGTTCAAAACATGAAAAGAATAAAAGGCCACTTGATATAGTCATAAGCCTATAGAAAAATATTTTTTTATATAATGGTAGATTGTTAAGAACATGGGGTGCATTATCTTCCTTCCCAAATAACAATTATATTATCCAAAACTAAATATGGACTCTAACAAAACTATTTTTTAAGGATAAACCAATTGAGGAAGAAGAGGCCTAAACTTAAGTGTCAAATCCTAGTAATAATATTGTATGAGACATTCATCAAACTAGTAGGTCACCAATTGTATATTTTTTAAAGATAACTAGCTTTAGGTATGAATTTGATCCCTTTAGTATTTAAATTATCTAAATATTTAGAATAAAAAGCCTCCAGAAAAATATTGTGAATATCTTCACCCACTATGTCCCAAAATAAATTATAGAATTCATAGGGAAATCCATCCAAACCAAGATCTTTTTCAATAGACATTAAAAATATATTCTCCTACAAATATTTTTTTGATGAGAGTATAATAACAAGGAATACACTAGTAATTGGAGACCTAACATGGAACCAAATTTAGCTACAACTAAAAAGTACTTGATTCAATCAATATATAATATTGAATAGAAAACATTTCCTCAGATTGTTAGATATTAGCTTGTAAAATGTTAGAAAGAGCCTTTAAGTATCTATTTCACTTCCCTAAAAAGAGCCTTTAAGTATCTATTTCACTTCCCTAACCTACTAAATAGTTTGAGATGTATGGTGAGCATGCAAAACCCAACAAAATACTTTTGTCTTGACCTTTTATTTGAACTAGTGAATTTTAGCTTGGATTTGTGATCATGTGTAGCACAATCATCTACAACCTACTTTTGGTGGTAGAGTTGAGCCACTCAAAGTTGATAAAATAGAGCAAAGCTTGCACTTCAAAAGTGGTGTTGGCTTGAAAAATATAATTTGAGGTGGTGGCTTCATATTACTAGCAACATAAACATACCAACTGACACCCATAAATATGAACAAATTAAGAGATATGAGTGATGACACCATTTCACTAGGCTATCCATTTAGTCCAATGTATGGGGTGTGGCTATAAATTCCAAAGATATTGAATGTGATCTAATGTTGCCTTGTGATTAAGGAATGACATATTTAGAAAGAATTGGGTCTCTATGGCCTTGGATTTGGCAAATTTATACTTAGTAAAAACTATATTAGAAAGTGGTGTGAAAGGCCAACATCTAACAAAAGCTCCACTAGTTAGAGAGTAACAATTGACATAGGAAATAAATTTTAAGCTAAAATCTTGTTTTAGTATAAATTCTTGAGTACTATGTCAAAACTAGTACCTAACATTTATCATATTTCTTTTTAACCATATTAAAATCCTCAAATAGAACCTAAGTGATCCTAGGCATTAAGAGGGTCAGTGCAAGAAGTTGAGTCCACTTTTTGGTCAAAAAGTGGAAGTGTTTTCCCTGATTTTCAGATTTTGTCTCATTTGAGCTTAAATTTTGAAACACTTAGAGATTGAATCTTGGAAAAAGTCAGAAATATAAAAGATAGCCATTTGAGTGCACTTTCCAAATATGTAATTTATTTTAATACCCATATAATAAAAAATGACTTTTTGAATGGAGTTCTAAAAACTATGTTTTAAAAATGCTTGTTTCAGGACCATACCATGCATGTGTACAACCCACACTTTTTGACACAATTAAAATTATTTTCTCAAACCATTTTGGGAAATGGTTTGTAACACACTGAATATTGATGAGCATATTTTTTTGAATTTTTTTTTCTAATATTTTTTTTTAATTAATTTTTTAATGGTCGTAATTATCTTTACATATAATTTTTTTTTCAAAATTCATTAAAATAAAAAAGTTATTAAATTAACAAAATTAGTTAATATTTCAAGTTTCTGGACCCAATTTAGTATAAATTAAATGAAAAATATTTAAAATAATCAATATTTAAATAAATTTACATATTTAGAATCTAGATAGTATAATCTGAAATGGGTTTTAATTTCATATAAAAGCTCTCTAATTAGAGGCACGTAAACTGTTTTAGAAGTTCATATTTGTGCTTTCATTCATGGAGATTTGAATTTCCAGGTCCATGTCTCAGGTGTGGCCATCCCAAGCCTATCCCGAGCCTAATCCCGAGCCAAGTGGCGGGTTGTGGAATCAACTTCCACAGAACGAGGGGCCGTTCCATTTTTTTGACCATTGGAATTACTAATGGGCCCCCGTTCCTAAATAACCGTTACTATAAAAAAAAGACAGATTGCATAAATTTACCACACTATCATTGAAATCCGTACTGACAAACATTTTTTACATCATTTGGCAGTACTTTTTAATATTTTTTACACAAATTTATGAAGAACTTAGTAAAAAGATATTATTTTTTGAAGAGGAGTTTGTAAAGATGGGTTCTAAGCAACGTCAAAAGAAACAAAAGAGGACAATGACAACAGACGAAATTCAAGCACAAAGAGAGAAGGAGGCAAAACGCCAAAGAGATCGAAGATCACAACAACGACAATTGAATAACACTTATGAAGCATCTAGTTCAGTGCCTGTTGTAGATGAAACCATTGAAGAGATCATGATGGATGCAAGAAATGCAGATCCAAACACCGGTATGACTGTTGATGCAAATGTTCATGTGGATGTGAATCCTGGTATGTTTTTAAATCCCCAAGACTATGATGCCAATCAAATTGCTGATTTAAATGAAGCTGGATATAAATTTCATACACCAATACGAAATGAAATAAAAATTGAAAATATTATACCACCCTGTCTGAAAGAAAATGAATGTGTTTACTATTGATAGCAATGTGCTAGATAATCTTAATGGGTTAGTTTCTTGGAGACAAATCAAAACACATGCGAACAAATTATACAAACAATTTTTCTATAATAAAAAGTTAGGATTCCAATGTCAATTAATGCTATAATTAATAAAAATGTTAAAAATGCGTAAAGTCATGAAAAAAATAGGTAATTATGCAAAACCAAAAAGAAAAGATGAATCATATAAGAAAGTTGTATCTACTATTGTCAGTGCCATCGATTCTATCAGAAAAACAAGTTGATCTAAAGATAAGAATGCAACACGTAGAGTTATAACAACTACTATAGTTGACAAAACAATTGTTAATAAAAGAATGTTAAGTGATATAAGTGGCTATTTGAACTTACATCGTAGAACTTCGTCAAGAGCAGCCAAAACAAGAGACACAATTGAAATTAATCCACTAAACCATTGTTGGAGTTTTAGTGGTAGACTTCAAAGGTCGGACATGAAATTAAATGATGAACTAAACAATTAATTGCAAAATTTTGGCATGATAACACTAGAGTTTCATCAAATGCTAGAGATGTTTTAGTTAAGGGTGGGATCAAAAATTCGTGATCCTCATCCAAAACATCTTCTTAACATGACTCAAACTGAATTCTTTAAAAAAATTAGTGATGAATCTATGTTAATGAATTTACAAATTAGTTAAAGATCATTTGAAAAATGCAAACCCCGGTATGTTAAAATCAATAAACAAAGAATATCTTGTTTTTGTAAAACTTATGTTTAGTTTCGTTACTATTATGATGTTTTTTGATATATACGTTGTATGTTGCATGGTAATGATCTTGTGCAAGATTGTGGTGTTTATGTTCCACCTGAAACGATAAAAGATTTTATTGGAAGTTTATTTTGTAAACCACCTAATGAATAATTATTTCTTTCCAGATCACGCATTTATGGCCTTTGCAATTTATGTGGGAACTATTCTTTGATAGGTGAATGTTTGCATGAACACGTTTCATCTGTGTTTGGACAAAAAATGGTTATGTTAGGAGATTTAAAAATATAGAATACCCTCTAAAGGATGGAAAGATGGGGAAACGTTTAGAATTGATTACAAAACATAATAGTGTGAATGCATTTATTAGTGAGTTTAAAAGTCGCATTGTTCCAAAATATGTGAAACATTCCCAACATGCTTGATGGCTTGATGGACAGTTTTGCATATGCAAGAACACATTTCCAGTTGGAACAATAGTATTAGTTGTGGATTTTGCAAAAAATTATACTCTAAAACCACAAGAGGAAACTCAATCACAATACTACAACTCAGTGTAAGTTGCCATATTTGTGCACATTATATATAGACGTGACCATGACAGTATAGAAGATAACAGAAAAGTTTTGAGGGAGTATCATTTCTATGTTAGTGATAATCGATTACACTCGTCAGAGTTTGTTCAACATTGCTTCGAGGTATTTCATGATAATCTTAAGGAAAGAGAAATTGACATGAAACAACGTATGATATGGTCAGATAACTGCACTGGACAATTCAAAAATGCAAGAATGTTTTGTTGGCTATGCAAAGTTCACAAGATAAACAATGTCCAACATTTATGGAGTTTATTTGAAGCGGGACATGGTAAGGGGGAACATGATGGAGCTGGTGCCTGTGTAAAAAGAGCTCTTGCTAGAGAACAATTGAAATTTGAGGATGCAACAAAATTTAGATATGCTCATACAGTTGTAGATTGGTGCAATTCAAAGTTGTCAAAAGGATCAACTAAGAACTCTACAATTCGACGTTTCTTCTGGTTGGTAGAGGAAGATAGTATTCCTATTTGGCATGATTGTAATACCATCATTGGATTAGTTAAATGGCATTCATTTAAGAGTTATAATTCAAACACATGGACTATATTCACAAGGTAGCTTGCTTGCTTTTGTTAGTTTTGTGTTTCCGGAGATTGGGAATTTTGTGAGAATAAAGAATGGGTTGAAGAATGGCAACAAAGATCATGGACACCCATAGATGCAAATGATCTGCATGAAAGAACTGATGAAGATATGGATCAGATGTTTGCATCAAATGACTATGATCTCATTTCAAATCTTATACAACAAGGTAAAATTATTTTTGAAATTTGTTTTGATTTATTAAATAGTACATATATATGAAATCTTACATTGTATATTTTTGTTTTTTATTTATCATTAAATATTAAAATAAAATTGTTTTGTGCACAGGACATGTCTATGTTGTTGTTGCACCAGAGGACAATGAAGAGGGGGCAGAGTATTGGTTGGCTCAATGTGTAGAGCCAAAACATAAGCTAACCACTCCTCGAGTAGATGATGATGGTTATGACTATCCAAGAGGATCTGTGGTTGTTGTTGGCACTTGGCTACGCAAATATCTAACAAGAAAGAATGGATTGCCCACATTTGAAGATTATGAATTAGAGAAAAAGATTATACATTACTCGCATTTTCTAGTGGCAACTAATATAAAATTGGATAGATATCGTGGCAGGCCTGCTAATAAACAATTATGGACTCTCTCTATGGAAGAGCACGAGACAATTATAGATGCTTTTCAAAAGAGAGAGGATGCAGATGGTATAACAGAATGAATATCAAGTAAGTTATAATTTGAACCCTTAATCCACCTCCCTTTTGAAAGTTGTGATGCATATTTTATATAGCATTTTAAATCATGCATCATAATTATAAAATCTAATCTAGTAATTTTGTTTCAGGTCTACCACAAGTAGAAGGCATCAATGAAAACCAAGTTATTTGTGCATACTTTATGTTTCATTTTGAATAATTACAAGTTAAAGTTTTTTACCCTTAAGGCAAATCCCTTTGAAGAGTGGTGATTTATGCTTTATGTTGTATTTTAAATTCAATGCATCCTCATTATAAAAACTAATCATATGTATTTTTTTTTCTAGGTCTCTCAGAGTAGACTTGGCCTCAATGACTACTATTGTTTGTGCATACTTTATGTTGTATTTAGAGAGATATAATTCCTTATTATTATAATTTAAATAGACTGTTTATTTTATTTTAGATAGGTCTTCTTGATTACACTTTGTGTAATATACATAAATGAGAGACTATTGGTCAAATTTATGAATGAGATAATTATGTTTTAATCAAGTTCTATTCAATATATTTGTTTTGATACTTTTCTCTTATCATCATTATTATTGTAATGGTAATTATATATTTGATTATATGTTTTTCTTATGTCTGATGATTAATACTTTTAATTTAGAATATGTTATAATTATAAGATATGTTTTGATACTTTGGTCTTATTGTCATTGTTATTTCATGATGTACACCTTTAGTTTATCTAATCACAAGTTATTTAAATAAAATTCCAAAAATAAAATTTCAAGTCCACATAATCCATATAAATTTATTTAAGTACAACATCCATAAATAAAATTTCAAGTCCACATAATCCATATATATATCTGGATGGTAACATGATGAACTCCACATAATATCTAATGTGCACAAAATATATATGATCTAATCCTATTATGCAACTATCCATATATATAAAGTATGTGCACATCCAAGACAATATATACAATGTTAAAAAATAAATACACGTGTAAACAAATGTGTAAAGTCCATAAAAAAGTACATATCATATAAAAAAGTACATGTACATCATATCAAAGCCAAATAAATAGTAAATATAAATGTTATCATCAATAACATCTCGTGCTCTCTTCTCCCTAGGACGTTGACTAGATCCACCCATCTCATGTTGTACAAGGAAAAAATAATATTAAAATACTTGAAATTAACTATTAAAAGAAACATTTATCAAATATAGTTGGAATTCATAAATTAAGTTACAAACTTACCATATGATCATCAGATCCTCTAGCAGTATCTCCTCTAGCAGTATCAACACCAAATGTAGTGCTAGCTAACTCCTGTACAAGGTCAAATATAAAGTGTCCAATTAAATATTAAATTAAGAGTCAAAATAAGATCAAATTAAGTATTACATATTAAGACCTCAAAGGATGTCGATGTGCGTTCAAATTGGCTCTGATAAAAATTATGAGGATAACCTATCCTAATAGTAGTGTCCACCTACAAACATGCATTTAATGAAATCATATTTAGTGAACATATATATGTGTATTAAATAATTTCAAGTTAAGTTACAATATTGTAAGAGTTCATATTTAATTTATGAATTCTAAGATACATACCATAGATGGTGTCACAATAGTCACACCCTCTTCTCAATGTGATGTAGAGGGTCCCTCATGACCTGAATCCTAGAGAAAGAAGCATTCAATGTATCAACATGAAAATTTATATAGTATACGATGATAACATATTAACTTAAAAAGATAATACAATGTCTAGATAGAAATTGATACTATACCCCATAAGGTGTGTCGAGTTGTGTTCCAGTAGATGCAATATTGACTCTAATATTAGGTGTAGTCCTTATCTACATAAACCAAATTTATTTAATGAAGTATTAGATTGTATAAAAGAATAGACATGCACTTAATTTATACCTATATTTAATGAAGTATTTGAAGATTTACATGTACATGTATATATATCTATACCTGGTCAAGATGATCATCAGACCAAAGAAAATCCATATATGATGTCATCATATTGTCATCTATTGCTTCATGCTCAGCTGGAACTGAAGAAGATCCTAGATCAGCAATAGGATCTACACACATCTCATGACAACTCGAACACATATGTGGCATCCATTGAGGAGCAGATGCAATGTGAGCAGCTTGCTTGCTTAGGTTACCTGTGAGGAAAGTCAAAGCATCTAATGTCGAAATGAATGATGTATTCTGCACATCTACAGGAATCGATGGACCAACAAGTGGAACTATGGGTGGATCTGGTAGGGGAATATTACTCTGTTCCCCTAATCTATACTATGGCATTCCACGACCAACACCCTAGAATGACTTAATATCAAAATAATTTGGTTTTTGGTGCATTACAAACTCACAGTATAATTTCTTCAAAAAATAAAAAGGGACCTCATAATTACGATGTGGTGGATAATCAAAAACCATCCACCATCTATCCCAAAAGTGTCTAGCTATTTCTGGATGCACACACCACCTAATTGAAATTCTTTTCTAGTTAGGTTGCATTGGTTCTCTTGTTTTTGGGTTAGTAAAATATGGACATAAATGAGCTTTGGTTATTTTGAGATCAATGATTTGCCTATAAGTTAAACCATCAGCATAAAAATCATGCAACTCTTGTCGTCATCTATGAAATTGATCTAATTGAGAATCAATAGATCTAACCGACTCAACAACAGTTTGCATTGATTTTGCAAACTCTAGAAGATGGGGTGGCGTGATTGGCTTATTTTGGATATCAGTAATATTTTGTTCGATCACTTGTAGGTTTTCATTAATTCTTTCTCTTAAACTAATTTCATCCAATCTCGGGGGTGGAGGTGGAGGTGGAGGAGGAGAAGGAGGGGGTTGCGGTGGGAGATTTTTACCTAATAGTTCATCTATGTCAAAGACATCCATGATAACAAAGAGCTCCTGCATATATAAAGATATACATGAATTATATACAACTCTATGCCAAAGAAGAATCTATTTTAGTTTTTAAAAAACCATTTCTAAATAGTAACATTTCTATGTTATTGAATGAGATACACATGAAATATAATATAATATAATATTGAACTTAAAAAAATATACATATACATACTATTGAATCTTTAAATATAAAATTTGCGCACAAAACTTAATAAAATCTTTCAATGAAACTTCACAAATCTATTATATATTCAATTTAATGCATTCATTTCTTGTAAAATGCATCAACTATTAAAATCAATATAAAATATTCCATACATGAACTTGTAAAAAAAGTTAAATAAGATCAACATATGGTCAAAATAATGGTGATATAGTACACATCATATAGGCAAAAGTGACCATGAAATTAAAAGGATTATTAGGATTGAAATGATGGTGATGTAGTACACATTATATGGTGATGTAGTACACATCATATTGATATAAGTAGGATTGTTCATAAGATATGCCAATGTAAGATCAATAAAGAAGTGGGAAATAAGATGATCCTCCTTAGTGTAAGAATATATAAGGATTGATGATAAGTGCTTAAAATAAGATATTGAAATGTAAGATCATTACTCTCTATAAACCAAGATATGATCATAAGATCATGCAAGATAATAGCAATACAAGATCATCATGTGAGGCACAATCATATGATACTAAGATGCAAAAATGCGTGATCAAATAGTGATAATCTATTATATTCTCTAAAATAATAGGCATGACAATAAAGGATTGTAAATAGCATGCTCTTGTTGAAAAAAAATAAAATAATGATGATAAGTCATTGATGAAAAATAATAAATAACATGTTTTTAGTAACTAGACATAAGAGTAAGAGATCATATAGACCTAATTATCAGTGTACCTAGATATAATTATATATAAATGGAAGGATATAAAAAAATGATCTAAAGTGATAAATTGCCCAATGTATGAACATAAGATAATACTTTAAGAAGATAGATTAACCAATATACAAACATAAGATAATGCTTTAATAAGATTAAAAAAAAACACTATATGAACATATGTGAAGCAAATGGTCTTTAAGATCATAAGATAGAATAAAGATTAAAGTATAAGACATAAATCATTATGGGAAATTAGTAGTTATTAATAAAGATTAGATAATGTAAAAAAAGGAGATAAAACATATGAAGTTAAAATAGGATTAAAAAAGGAAATCAAGTGAGAAAATATTAAACATACCCTACAAGTGGGGTAATAGAATATGAAGTACACATAAAAGATTAAATTAAACATATATGTTCCCAAAGTGGGAGATAAGACATAAAGGAGATAAATAGCTACCAAAAGATATAGTAGATGTGAAAAGTGAACAATATGAAAGATAAATTATGAATGAAGGAAAAGTAAGAGTTAAATCTAGGTGATAAACTAATATCTCATATCTAGTGGTTTCTCTTTTATGTTATGTGTCACCTAAATGTGTACATTCACTTTGTTGGTGCATCATTATTTTCTTGCATTTAGCTAACTATTGTATTGCATATTTGCACCTAGGATAGGATAAGATTACTTGGGTAGATATCTACCTAGGTAGGCCTCACATGTTCAACTCATACTCCCTACTTTGGTAGAGATGTGGATATATGTTACTCATCTTATAATTTTTTTTGTAAGAGTTCTCTGTAAAGAGGATTTTATATATTAGAATTTTCCTAAAACATGTCTCAAAATTATTAAAACACTTCAATCAAGGTCAAAAACTAGGAATGTGAGATACATGATAAGGATGATGACAAGGATGGTTGAGAATAAAGAGAATTTGAATGGATTCTGGTATAGTCCTAAGTGTAGGGTACTTTTAAAAAATAGATTATACATGATGCAAGAATTTGGTCTTCATCATGGTACTTGTCCAAGGTGTCATAAGAATGGTTTTCACCCATGAATAAAAAAATTATGTTTACTTTTCTCTCTTTTTTTTATTTTTATGCCAGACCAAATCCTTTAGGTGTGGATATGTTAAATGATACATAGGATATTTATAAGTTTTTTAAAATCCTAGCCAAAAAATATAGGACACCAACTATGGACCTATTATGCAATGTCATGGCATAATACGACTTATTATCATGTCATGGCATAATAGGTCCTATTATGCAATGACATGATATAATAGGTTCTATTATGCCATGACATGACATAATAGGTCCATAAGTAGTCCTATCATACTAAGTAAACATGTCGAATTAGTACTTCAATGTTGGAGATGAATTAGATGATGAAGTTGGCAATTTGAGAAAATCATGTCATGTCATGGCTTAATAGGTCCTATTATGGACCTATTATGCCATGCATAATAGGTGGACTATTATGCAATTTCATGGCATAATAGGACCTATTAGGCCATGATGGCATAATAGGTCCTATTAGGCCATGATGGCATAATAGGTCCTATTATGCCATGACATGATATAATAGGACCAACTATGGACCTATTATGCAATGTCATGGCATAATAAGTCCATAATTGGTCCTATCATACTAAGTAAACATGTCGAATTAGCATAGTTTCAGTGTTGGAGATGAATTAGATGATGAAGTTGGCAATTCGAGAAAATCATGTCATGTTGTGGCTTAATAGGTCCTATTATGGACCTGTTATACCATGATGGCATAATAGGTGGACTATTATGCAATGGCATGGCATAATAGGACCAATTATGGACCTATTATGCCATGACATGATATAATAGGACCAAATATGGACCTATTATGCCATCATGGCATAATAGGTCCATAATTGTTCCTATCATACTAAGTAAACATGTTGAATTAGCATAGTTTTAGTGTTGGAGATGAATTAGATGATGAAGTTGGCAATTTGATAAAATCATGTCATGATGTGGCTTAATAGGTCCTATATGGACCTGTTATGCCATGATGGCATAATAGGTGGACTATTATGCAATGTCATGGCATAATAGGACCAACTATGGACCTATTATGCCATGACATGATATAATAGGACCAACTATGGACCCATTATGCAATGTCATGGCATAATAGGACATATTATGCCATCATGGCATAATGTGTCATATTCTGCCATCATGGCATAATGTGTCGATAATTGGTCCTTTTATACCATCACATGACATAATAGGACCATAATAGGACCTTTACGCATGACATGGCATAAACCTAAGCCTAAAATTTGATATCTAAAATGTGAAGAGTAATGTTAATTACTTTTAAGGTTATATTAATAGTGGTAACTTTTGTATTGCCTAATGAGGATTAAGAACAATTTTGGTACATATGTTCAATTTAAGGAATTGGAATGGTGGCTTGCTAGAAGTGGTTAAATTTTTTCATTTTGATTTTGTTTCGATTTGGTTTTGGTTTTTGTTTTGATTTCCATTTAGTTTTGGTTTTGTTTTGATTTCGTTTTCATTTTCGTTTTTGTTTCGATTTCATTTTCGTTTTGATGTTTCTGAGATATCTAATTTGATATTTTATTTTGTTAACTATCTAGGTTTGGTTTTGATTTGTAAATTTGTTGATTAGGGTTTAGGGTTAACTATTGAAGAATATTTCATATCAAAATTAAGAATTTACAAATGTAAAAACAAATTTATTTATAGGCTACTTTTTAAAAAAACTAAAATAATACCAAAAAAATCTAAATAATACACAAAAAATAGGAAAAATATACAAGAAAATTACAAAATGTGAAAATAGATGATTGAACATGTACCTGGGATAGTGGTGGAGGCCTGAAATAGAATCCACGGCACAGGGGCCCATTTTTGATCTCCTATTCTCACTTCACTTCTAGGGTGAAAATGAAAAAATTCACCCAAAAAAAAATGGTAAAATACGATTTAGAAACGAGGCCCGTTTTGTTTAAAAGTGGAGCCCCATTTTAGAAAAAAATGGGGGC
Source organism: Cryptomeria japonica (assembly GCF_030272615.1). Taxonomy (NCBI): domain Eukaryota; kingdom Viridiplantae; phylum Streptophyta; class Pinopsida; order Cupressales; family Cupressaceae; genus Cryptomeria; species Cryptomeria japonica. Next base: position 61,678,868 of record NC_081408.1, on the reverse strand, counting down.
CTGTTTATTTTAGCTTCGGACCCCCATTACCTTTCAGCTCGGGGGCCCGAAGCATAAATGGGCCCCCATTTTTAAGAGTGTGTTTTCCAGCGCGCAGACTTCCACGAATTTGTGACTCATTACCTTGCACTTGCCCAAGAATATCAACAACATCATTAAAAAAACACTAATAACTCCAAAGGAATGATTATTAAAGTTTCAAAAAGAGACTGCAATGCTCAATTGGTGAGGTCATAGATCCTTGGTCAATGAAATTTTGATGCCATATATGAGAGATAAAGGTGACAACACAACCATAACCTACTTCATGGTTACTAACCAAAAAATAACAAGAAGGTCAAATAACACATAAAGATATAGAAAGAAAGAAACCAAAAATATTGATCTCTTGTAAATGCATAATGTCAAGACCTAAAAACTATAAGTGAGCATTTAAAACAAATTTATAAAACTCAAAATTGCATACAAGAAGCCTATTACTAATAAAAACTGAAAAACGAGTAAAAATATTGAATATTAATTTGTACATCATGCAATACAATAAAAAATATTAAAATTAGAATTTTATGTCACTATCAAGTTGAATCATTTAGAGTTTGATTTTACCAAACAACTTAAAACTCTATACATACAACCAAATTCTTAAAACTTATGGGTATAAACTACATCACAAGAAATATAGAGGATAAGGATATATGGCACTATTGGGACTCAATATTTTAGTCTCTATTTTTTTATTGAGTACATAATTAGTTTGTTCACCTAGGTTCCTTCTACTCTTATTTATAACCAAAATGAGAAGTGTGCATATGGGCCTTTATTTTTCATGTTTTATCTTAAGTATGAACCTTTGTCTGTGCTATTAAATCAAAAATCTTTCTTTACTATATAAAATTTCTAAGTATAGGGTGTTTCCTATTTGTTTCCTATCTTTATTAGAGTTGTATCTACTCTTATAGTTTCTTTTGATGCAACATGCATTTCACCCACTTCCTGACATGCACATAAAACTATGCTTGAAAAGCTTCATCACCAAGGTATCAAACTTCTTCCTCCATTGATACCACTCCTATTGCATCTCTATTCCATAATATCTCATTATTTCCATTAAAATTCTTTAAATTTCCTTTACTTTTAATCAATTCCTTAGGTTTCCACTTCCCAAATTACCCCTTCCATATACACCCTACTATCTTGGTCTTGGATCAAACAAATTCTTATGTTTTGGACAAGGAAATTAGACCATAACTAACCAAGATACTTCATTTGGTTCCAAATTGAGTCTCAACCTGACTTATTTTTATTAAGTATCTATTACAGTCGAGGTTGTAGATTTCTCTTCTCTTGTATATTCCTCTCATACCCTCCTTAATTTTCTAAAACCTTGTTGGTCATTTCAAATTGGGATTTTCCTTTTAGATTTGAAGTTCTACCATTCCCTTCACCTTAGTACCAATCACAATGTACTTTTGACCCTCAATCCTTGATATTCATAAAATTTATACTTTTTAGGATTTCCCTTTTAGACTTACTCTATTCCACATACCTCTATGATATGAATTCCCCTCCACCTCCAAAACCCCAACCAAAGGCATAAGGTATGATTTTTTCCTAAGCCCTAACAATTAGACACTTGCCTATTTTTTGATCTTCTTTCCAACTCATTGGAATGGTCGAGAAAAAGGCCACATGGTAACAAAATAAGGTTCAAATGCATAAAAATGTACTAGCAATGCACAAATGTTTCATTTTATTACTTGAGGAGTTTTCTATTTTGTTTTGGTATGATTTCAAGTTTTTTTATATGAAGGAAGCCAATTAGTAGTTAGGGTATGATTTAATAATTATTCTAGCCCTACACCTATCCATGATCATCCAAATGGTTGATTTTGTGCCCTGAAATCATAGTTTAGGTCAAAATAAACACTACGATAACAACAGTGACATTAATGTTAATGGTTGAGGTGATAAGGATCATATTTAAGTTGTTTTCAAGTGATAATGATGATAATGGCTTAGAATGTCCATTAATGCTTAGAAAAAACATATTTAACTACACAACACGGTTTGATAAACCATCATGATTAATATTTTATGTTGTAAGTTTAGTTTTAAAGAAAATAAGAAAGGTAAATTTCAAAGAAATGCATCCGAGTTAATAAGGATGAAAGGTTTTTTATCTTGATGCATTCATGTCATTTCTTGTTGATTTGTAACAAATATTACAACCCCCTTTTTCTCTACAATCTCAAAATTTCCTATAAGAATCACATAAAGTGACAAACGTTGGAATGATGAATATTTTGGGCCTATTTGAACTTCCCTATGATTCATGATGACAATGATTCAAGTCCAGACATTAAGGATTATTAAAAAACCCCTACAATGCTCTTCTACCATGCTTTCTTATTTCATTTAAATTTTTGTGGCCAAAAATCTATATATTTTTAAGTTTCCTTATTTGCAATAATTGGTGATTTTGATATTTACATTGTAGTAATATAGAAATCTCTATCACTTTCAAATTATTATATTGTGCCAACCATTAAAGCTGGTCTCCAAATTATAGAGGGATAACTAGCACATGCTTGTAACATTTGTCTCATTGATTAGGAAATAGTGTTTTAGAGGATGTTTAGGGTTTTGAGGTGCAATAAGCCTCACCTTATAGAATTTCTTCTAGAACACTTTCTCATGAAATTATAAATGGATATATGAAAATGTTGTAGCATCTAATCAATAGCATATTTGTTATATGTGTCATCCTTTACCTATTATAGATTATCATTGATGTCTAGAATTAGAGAGGGGTTATAAAGTAGAACTATTTATTTGCATAGCATCTTTGTTGTTCCTTGTTGATTTATGTTTGAAATGGTTAAACGCTAGTCTATTACCTAATAAGGCCCCATCTAGTGAAGCTCTCAATCATCCATACTAATGTAACAAATATTAATATTTTAACAATTTTATGAAAATAAAAATATTAAATATGTATGTTGTCCATGATTTAGTGAGATAATCAAGGATAAATAGTACACAAAATTCAAATGGTCATGTGCTTAGTGAATCATGCATAGAATTTTATGCTTTGTTGTATGTAACATGCATTAAATAAAAAATAAATTTTATTGACTATAAACTATTGACATCGGGCAAATATGATGTAAGGTATAGAATTAACTATAATAGGTATAATATAGCTTGTTCTCTCTTAATTTAGTGATAATTTTTAGAGGTTAAGGACACAACTAAGTAAAGTTCCAATATAGCTCACTAATTAGTCACTCTAAAATTATTTTTAATTTTTTTTTAAGGACATGCAGGAACACTTTCTTAAGTTTAAGTTGAGAGCAAAATGTAAGAGAGGTAACTACTCTTATAGTTATTCTTTAAACTTCCTAAATTTATAAATAAGCCTGTCTCTACCTCCTCAATGAGAACCCTTAGCCTTGAGGGTGAGAAAAAGATCTGCAATTTTGGACATATTATTTTAAGAGAAAATAGGTGCAATATAAAGAAGGCCTCATTGATGTGGGAATTTAAATATAAATCTCCCACAACTAAATCATTCTTGAGAGTGATTTTGAACCATGGATCATACTAAATAACTAAAATTATTAATTTTATAAAAATTATCTAAAATTCTCCCAATTGTATTAACTTATAATTTAAAGCCTTATATAGTTATTTAGCCCCAAATTTGAGTAACATATAATTAAGTGGATAGTGTATATTACTAGATATTAGAGCTCTCTGAATTCTACAATTTGAAAAAAACACAAGTTCTTTAATATTATATACCCTTTAACAATATATTTTTCTTAGGATTCCCACGACATCATCCCACATGTATTACGTTTAATATTATATGCCTTTAACCACAAATTTTGCTTCTCCACATGATATTGCTCAAGTTTTCCACAATGTCATCCCACACATATTGCCTTTACTATTATATATCCTTTGAGAAGAAATTTTTCTTACCCACATGATTTAGGATTCTTAGGTCTCCTATCTTGAACCAATGAAGTTGAGTTTGGATTTGGGCTCCACACATGGTGTGAGCATATGAAAAGTCAAAATTATTGTATTTGTAGAATTTCATGTCATCAAGTTGAACCACTCAATGTATGACTTTACCAACAACCATAAGACTAGCCACACATGCAACCAAATTCTTTAGAAATAGGCATATCAACTATTCCACAAGAATTGCAAACGGTATAAAAGTATATGACACTAGATTCAAGGAAGGTGTCATTCGAGTGGGAATCCTAAATACCGATCTTAAAATTTACCGATAAAACCTACCCAACTAAATGATTTTTGAAAGTAAATTTCAACCCAAAATCACACTTAAATTTTTTTATTAAACATATTAAATTCTAAACCACCACCCCTTCTAAAATAAACACACACAAAATTAAATTTGGCAACAAAATATTATCAACATTTTACATAATTGATTATTGTAAATTACTAGACCTTAGAACTCTCCAATATTTTTAATTTTGAAGCTTTTCTATATATGACACCCTTTAACCATACTTCTTCCTTACCCACATAATTTTACTTAGAATTCTCACAACATCATCGTACACCTGTATATCCTTTATCCTTTGACCACAAATTTTCTTGCCCACATGATTTTAATTAAAAAAATCCTACAATATCATCCCACACATATTCATTTCGATATTATATTAACCTTGACCCAAAAATTCCACTCCCCGCATCATTTTACTTGTATTCAATCTTCTAGTGTCATCCAATAACTATTGTATTCAACATTATATATCCTTTGAACACAAAATCGTCTTACCCAACATAATTTAGGTTTCCACAACGTCATCCCCACGTATTGTATTCAATATATATATACGCATCCGAGTACACAAATTGATCGGATTATTTCTTGCCCATCCCCATTTGAGTCCTTTCTTGATCTAATACCCAATTGAGCCAAATTTCACTAACTGTTCTTGCACTACATACCCATTTGAGCACAAGTTTTCATTGAAAGGTTTGTGGCTCACATACCCACTGAGCACAAATTCAGTGAATGCTTTTCTGCTACTAGATTGCCATGGATTCAATCAGTGTTGCATCATTATCATACTCCCTAGCTGCAGGAATTCTCCTTGTGATACTTATACTTTTCCTGAAGAAGAAAAGTAATAGTAGTTTATCATTACGACCACCCCCAGGCCCTCCTGGATGGCCCATCATTGGAAACATCTTTCAGCTTGGGGACAAGCCCCACCAATCTCTCTTCCATCTTGCACAGAAATATGGACCTCTCATGACCATCAAATTGGGCATGCAGACAACTTTGGTTGTGTCATCTGAATCCATGGCAAGAGAAGTACTGAAGAACAATGACCAGAGCTTTGCAAGCAGGACAATCAATACAGTTATAAGCGCATTTTCCTACAAAGGCACAAGTCTATTATGGAGTCCTTATGGCGCTCATTGGCGCTTGCTTAGAAAGATCTCCAACTCAGAGATTTTCAGTGTCAAAAGGCTCGAGGCTCTGCAACAATTGAGAAGAGAGGAAATATATAGCACTATTGATGAGATCATGGAGGATTGTAAACAAGGGAATAGTACCAAGATTGGGGAGAAAGCGTTTATGATTTCTCTTAGCATTATGGGTAAGACTGTTTGTGGCAAAAAACTGCTTGAGTCAGGCTCTGCACAAGCTACAGAGTTTAAGAGCATGGTAAGAGAAGTCCTCGAGTTGGCAGGGGTTCCAAACTTATCCGACTTTTTCCCTTTTCTGGGTAGGTTTGATGTTCAGGGGCTGACTGTCAAAGCTATCAGTTTGGCCAAACGTTTTGATGACATGTTTAACAGAGTCATTGATGAGCGACTAGCACAGAGGACTGTTAGTGGCAACGAAGTGAAGGATTTCCTGGATGTAATGTTGAATTTGAGAGAAGATGGTGCACAAATTACTCTGGACAGCATGAAAGCAATCCTGATGGTAAGATTAATTTGGCATGAACGGAAAATCTCAAACTGAATAGCTGTGATTTCTACAAATGCATATATATTATATTCACTCATATAGACTAATTGTTTTCAACTTTCCCACTTACCCAAAACAATATTTCTAATTTCTGAATTGGTCTGTGTATTAAGATGCAGTTTCTTTTGGGTTAAATTGTGTATGATTTATGATCATGTTTCAAATTACATCCAATGATTCATCATCAGAAAAATAATATGAAAAAAAAATTTTACAATTCTTTTTCATGATGAATCATTGATTGCGATTCGAAACGTCAATCAAACAATTATACACTATTTAGCTCAAAAGAAATTCCACTCTAATTCATGAACTGTGGAAACTAATTCTATCCTTATAAAATCTTTGCTTATGATTGTTCATATAAATAACACTGCCCAAATTCTTGTTTTGGCAGGACATGTTTATTGCAGGGATCGACACAACTTCAGCAACAATTGAATGGACAATGACAGAGCTTCTGAGGAAACCGGAACTTATGAGAAAAGCCCAAGCAGAGCTTGATGATGTTGTGGGTGTTGAGAGAAGAATGGAGGAGGCAGACATAGACAATCTTCCATATCTGCGAGCAGCTGTGAAAGAAGTGTTTCGATTACACCCTCCAGTCCCAATGATGATTAGAAAAGCAGATGTGAGTCGTGAGATTGATGGATTTCTTATTTCAGAGAATACCCATGTCCTTGTGAATTTGTGGGCAATGGGGAGAGACACTAGTGTGTGGAAGGATCCCTTAAACTTTAATCCGGATAGGTTTTTGGAATCCAAAATTGACTACAAAGGCCAGGATTTTGAATTGATACCATTTGGAGCAGGAAGAAGGATATGTATTGGGCTTCCATTGGCACACAGACAGGTTCATTTGGTGGTGGGATCAATGCTGCAAGCCTTCACTTGGTCCATTCCTATGGACAACGATGCAGGTATTGATATGTCTGAGAGATTTGGCTTAACTCTACAAAAAGCTGTACCACTCACAGCTGTGCCTACCCTAAGAGATGGGGTCAAGTTTTAGAGTTCATATTAGTTATAATATTTCCAAAATAAGTAAGGGTCTATAGTCCAGTAGGGTTTTATTGTTGGTACAGGATTAGTGGTTTTAGGATTTATATATTTATATTATATATTGTCAATAATTTGTTCACATGTATATTGACAAATTATCAAATGTTTGTCAAGAGATCCTTACATGAACACATGAGAACTTATGAATATCATATATAAAATTATAATTATATTAGTTAACAAGTGAATAAATATTTGTTTGGTTCATATACAATATCATAACTACATAATATAAGTGTTCCATTTATAAAATAAGGTGCATATGTAAACAAGTATTGTTGTTATGTAGAAAAATATTATTCTTATATGTACAATTATTGGGATAATAACATATATGTATTGGAGTACTTCATATTACATGTTGTCCTTTCATAAATATTAAAAGTGAGCACAAGAAATCATATTTTATCATGAAATGTGAAAGGTTGTCAAATAGTTTCATCATCATTTAAAGTTGGATATAAATTGTATTGTCAAGAACAATCTATTGTTTTTGTCACAATAGATAGTATTTTTGTATTCAAATACAATAATAATATGTAAATTCTTTCACAAAGAAACACCATAGATACAATTTACAAAAACTTTTACTTGTAACTTGTGATTTTATAAATCATTAGTGAATGGTACAAAGAAATACATTCAAACAATGTACTAATAAATTAAAAATATATGCAATTAAAATATAAACATTTATAAATGAAGAGTATGTTGAAAATTGGAGAGAAATAGATTGATGTTTTCTATATATTTTTTGTACATCAAATAAATGGATCCAGAGATCCTTAAATAAGTGCATGTATGGAAAGATATGTCTCCTTCATCAAACATATCCATTGATAAAATATAATTTATATTTTTAACATCCCTTTTTAAACTTTATTTTATCTCACAACTCAACTAGCTGATGGGGACCACCTACAAATAGGTTTATCTCTTTCAAGATACATATAGTTCTATCTTTGTTTCAAACTCCTTCACATCGACGGTCTAGATTAGCATCTTCCTCCACATCGACGGTCTAGATTACCACGCGATTGCACAGTTAGCCAAAGTTGCTCATTCATCCTAACTCCACAGCCCCGCCTGCACACATGGCACATGGGCCCCACTAGAATCTGACTCCGCTTCTGTGGACCAATGAATTTCCTGCAAGTTCGAGGCTATGTGACAAATCATATATGTGGGACCGGACCATATACCGAGAAGTTATATCTTGTCTAATAAATGGATCAAATCATCGTACAGTTGTGCGATTAGACGAAGTTGCTAGCTGGGCTAAACTCCGCCTACAGATGTGGTACATAGGCCCTACCAAGGATGATGGTGTACACTTGGACCAATGAGTGTGAGACATCAAGTATGTCACACAGCATGGCAAGGACGTGGTTCCACTTTGCTCACCTCCTAATCGTGATAACATGAGGTTGCCTTCCATGAGATCGACGACTAAGATCTCCACGCAATTGCGCAATTAGCTGGACGTGCACGATGGAGCTAATCCCGCAATCCCCAAAAGACTTTACAAGCGGTGGCTATTGAAAAATAATAAAGGTGTATATGTGCATGCCTCCCATTCGTCGCCCCCTGACAAAGATCTTGTTGTTGGGGCCTCGATGTTCGAATACAAACTTCAACTGCTGCTTCCTACCATCAAACCTATATACGTGTCTGCAATAAATGTTCTCAATTTCCCGTTGCAATCCAGAATTCCTAATTATATTAGCTTCACTCCAGTCCGCTTTTACACCTACCATGCTCTGGAACATTTTATGTATCTTTTGCATTGTGAATCTGCCATTGGTAGGGTTTATGCTCTAGGGTTTCTAATTCAGGTTATAGTTGCACTTATTGTATTAATTCCCCTATTCTTTGTGTGTGAGCTTCAAGTTTATAAGATAATTTGGTCATCTAGGAAATCGTAGAGGGATTAATTCTTAATATTATTTTCAAACCCTAGCTATTGTTTGTGTCCAATGTCTGTTTACATAAACCCTAACTCTTATAATGGTTGAATCTTCTAGCCTGTGCAAGAGCAAGTTCTCAGAAGAAATAATTGTGCAACTTCCTGGGTCTATAGAGACATAGAAGAGGCCTAAACCAGGAGCTAGACTTGATGAGTTTATAATTGACTACTCTAGTGGATGCAAGGATGCTTTAATCCCACCATGGGGTTTTAGCCTTTGGAGAAGAGGTTACAATAAGAAGAAGGAACGTGTCCCTCTATGTAAAACTTGGAATTTAATCTTGCAAGGTTAGTGGTTCCAAATGTGTATGTGAACATTGAATTGGTTGCAGCTATTGCCAGTAATTATAGGCCAGACACTAGAGAAATTATGGCCAAGGAAGGTGGCAAATTGACAGCAATTATAAAGGAATTTATTGGTGAAGTATTCATGATTAATCCTAATTTGGATTGGGCGATAAATCCAGAGGAGCTACAGAGGGAATATAAGAATAATGAAAGGTTATATAGGGAGAAGATTGTTACACTCTGACCTCTAGGCTTGCGAAGAGATCAAGAGCAATTACCTTCAATGGAGGTTGCCCCCTATGGTACTAATTTGTAACTTGTTGGATACTTTACAAACACATACTATGCTATGTGTCAAGTTTATGTTGTAGATGCCAGAAGCATGATCCCAAACTAGATGTTGGTACTATATATGGACATTCAGGATAGAGATATAAATAAACCTTTTGATTATGCTACTCTAGTAGTTGAGGGTCTTCATAATGCTCTCTATGAATTCAAGAAGGGAAATTCAATGAATTTCAAGTATTATTCTTTACTGATGCATATTTTCTTGTACAAAGGTGCTAAGGTCTGGCATTCCAACCTTCATGTTACTCCTGTTGTAAGATGTGAATTACTTCCAATCCAAGAGTGGACTTATATTTGGGATATGCATATGAACGAGTCCAATTATCTTACCTTTGAAAATCATTTTATTAGAAAGTTGCTAAGAATTATTCAAGGAGAGGTAAGATGAGGTCTAAGAAAGGAATTAAGGAACTTTTTAAGGCCTAAGGATCCTACACCTGAATTAGGAATCCCTCATTATTGGGGATCATTGTTCTACTTTAAGGAGCATACTATCATTAGGGTTTTTGGCAGCCTTGTTACTCCTAGGATTTTGCCTATTACTGTCCAAGATAGAGTTGATTTCTTGGAGGTTATGCATCAGTTAGTAGAAGCAATGAAGTCCTTAGTTGGAGGGGCACATAAGAAAGGCTCATTATTCCCATTAGAAGTTGTGGCAAGGATGTACCATTTTACAAATAGGAAAGCATATGTTTGTTAGTCCCAACAGGTGCTGAGAGGGGAGGGGTGAATCAACACTATATCGGTTTTATCAGATTTAACCTTAATCAAAGTTTCTATTCAAACTTCAGTATAAGCAACATTAATAAGAAGAATGCACACATAAAATCAAACACACTTGACTGCCAAGATTTATCACGTGGAAACCCAAATGGGAGAAAACCATGGTGTGAGTAGCAACTCACAAAATCTGCACTCTTCTAGAGTACGCACGATGAGGAGCCATCCCTGTTAGGAAATTATAAAGACATTGTTTGGTGCCACCCAGTTAAGGGATTTTCTTTAAGGCCTGTTAGAACCTTTACCCTATTAGAGGTAGCCTTGTTAAATGACTTAGGATCATCAATTAAGATGTCACCCGGTTAAGGGATTTTACAAAGGGACCTGTTAAAGTCCACCTGGTTAAGGGATTCTGTTGTTGTAGTTATTAAAAAAAATAGAGAGAATGATCTTCTATAATAGATACTCTTAGCTTAATCAGATCCAATTTAAGCTCTCTGATTTGACCATCGATTACACTTGCTTTGCACTCTTCTGGTGCTATGTATTACACTTGCTTTGCACTCTACTTGTGCTCTACATTTCACTTTCTCTGCACTCTACTGGTGCTCTGCACTCTACTAGTGCTCTGCATTCTTTCTCTACTCTTTACACTATCTGAGCTTTGCACACTTTCTTCACCACTCTGCTATTCACTTAGCAGTTTTGCACTCTTCTCACCTTCATGGATCGCCTCTCTTCAAAATTGCACTTTGATGAATACTAAGAGGGGGGGGGGTGGAATTAGTATGCCAAAAATCTTTGCACTAAAACACTTACACAGTCTAGAGATAAACCGGTAAAGCAGTTTGACAATCAAACCGGTTATCACACATACAAACCAAAATGTGAATAAACCACTCACCCACAAAAGAAATGCAACCATAACACAAGATATTTGACGTTGAAACCCAACTGGGAAAAACCATGGTGAGATGGAACTCACAAGTCACTATCTGCAGAATAGAAACCAGACCAGTTAAGGTCTTACAATGTTCTTCACCAAAACAGATCCTGTTAAGAATCTCAATCTCTGTTAGGAGATAAGTCCGATTAAAGACTACCTTGTTAGAGGATTTTAGATTCACATGTGTGAACCACCTTGTTAGAGGATTTTACAAAGGCTTTGAGGCCTACCCGATTAAGGGCTACAAAATTGTCAAAGATGTGAGTAATCAACAAGTGTTTGATCTATCTACTAGCACAAACTACTTGGTTAGATCCAATATTGCTCACAGCTAATGCATTCCAGCATTACTTCAGTCTTCTCTATCTCTCTCAGTTACAACTCGATCTTCTCAGATAAGATCGCTCTTCACTTCTACTTTAAACCCTAGCTCAACATAAACCCTATTTGCAACTTCTTCAACAACACAAAAACCCTAGACATGATGTCCTTTTAAAGGAATCTGATTTCATGTCGGTCCAATAGGATTACATTACATTTTCCTAGGTTCAGTGAATCTAGACATACTCAGTAGCACGACACAAGAATCACTATCAATGTGTCGGCACCGTCAAACAATCGGTGGATTGGTAACTCATCACAAAATGTCGGTTGGTAAGTCATTACAAAGTGTTACCAGTTCATACAAAATGCCAGTTGTCGGTTTGACAAAAATGAAGACTGGTAAGAATGTGTTGTGCCGCTTTGCTTCCTCGTACCGCTTGTGATCTGTGAACCGCTTGGGGTCAACATGCCACTTCAGACTGGGAAAACACATTCTGCAAAATCACTACTAGTCTAAAGACTAGAGTACAACATACCAGTTGGAACAAATACCGGTTGAGCATGAGCTCATACATATAAAGGGGATCTCAATACAAGTGTGTGTCCATCAATGACAATCACAGCATAAACATCAAAAATGCCAACAATCTCCCCCTTTGGCATTGATGGCAACACTTAGGAAAATAAAATTTTGACATCTAAGTGTTTTACAACAAAGACTTGCCATTACCAAAATTGCTCCCCCTAAGCATATACACTATCCCTTAATCAACAGAGTGTATAGCAATTTTGCATTCAGAGCATAATCATCAGAGCATATAGCATATATCACAGCATATATCAAAATTTCAAAACAGATACTTCTCCCTCTTATATACTTCTCCCCCTGATATATCAAAATTTCAAAAATTTAAGACCATCAAAATTTTAAAACCATATACTTCTCCCCCTTTGCCAACAATGACAAAGTACCGCTGCAAAAACCTGTTTCCATATATATATAAAAGAGTTTATGACAATAATGAATAATACTTGTCAAAAACTGCTTTGTAATCCTGCAAAAATTGTTTCATGGAGAGAGACCACGACTCAAGTAGGGAGGTCGCCACTTCCTTCTCTGTCTGCATTTGTGATACCTGTTCCTCCATGGCATCTATGGTGCTCAGTTCTTGGGTGACTGTCAATGCTTCCAGGTTCAGATAGCATTTCTGAAGAATTTGCAGTCGTGGAAGTAATACTAGTTGGAGTTCCTACAAATCCCTAGACCTTGTGCTGATCTCTTGCTCTATCTTGGCTGACTGGATCTGGAACCGATGAACGGTTTGCCCATATGCCGCAAAGGAGTCGTAAGGAGTCTTGAATGTGCTTAAGTAGGACTGTAAGTCCATTTGAAGTTGTTGCTTCTTAGCTAGCACATCATCACAAAATAGATGAGGTTGACAAATTTTGCTAAGTAGCAAGTTTCCCTCATCCAAAGCACTCCTTATGTCCTTTTGATCCTTTAATAGTTCAGTCCTAAGCTCATTCAGTTTCTTCACCAAAGCAACATTAAGAGCCTTTTGGTGCTCTTTCTTTACACTGGCCTCAGCTGCTTCTTCTAGGCTCTACACCTGATCATCCACTACATTACATAGAAGTTTGAGTTGTGCTAGTGATGAATCAGTGTTAGGAAGATTGGTACCAGGGATTAAACCAGTAAGAGTGTCTACAGCTGCCTGAATAATGTCTTGTTCCTTTTTTCTGCAAATGATCTCAAGGTGTTCTTGAGCAACCTTGATGCTCTGCATAAGCTCCGATTCGCTTGCAGATTGGAGATCAATAGGACTAGAAAGATCAACCGATGAGGATTGACTTTCGATTGCCTTCGGAGTCTCCAACTGAGAGCCTTTTGCCGCTTTGCGTTCCTTGGCTGCTTCATCTTTCTTCTTTTCCACTTCTCTTCTCTTCTCTTCTTCCTTGTCTTCTTTTACCTTTTTCTTCTCCTCTGCTCTCCTCTTCTGCTCTTCCTTTTCTTCTTCTTCCCTCTTCTTCTTCTCTTCCTCTTCCTTTTTCTTCTTTTCTTCCTCTTCCTTCTTCTTTTCTTCCTCTTCCTTCTTCCTCTTCTCCTCTTCTTTCTTCTTCTTTTCTTCCTCTTCCTTCTTCCTCTTTTCTTCTTCTTCCTTCTTCTTCTTTTCTTCCATGTCCTCTTCTTCTTTCTTTTTCCTTTCTTCTTCTTGCTTCTTCTTCTCTTCATCTTTTCTTTTCTCCTCTTCCTCTTTCTTTTTCTCTTCCTCCTTTTTCTTTTTCTCATCTTCATCCTTCTTCTTTTTGTCTTCTTCCTTGTCTTTTGCCGCTTGTTGTGTGTCCACAGCTTGTGCACCACCCTGATCAGCCTACTACCATTGTTCAGTTCCCTCAGACGGTATAGCCTGAGTGACATCTTCTGTATCCAGGGCATCAACATCTATGGTGTCAATTGGTTCCTCCACCAGGTTTCCTTCCTCATCAAAGACTTCATCCGGTTTGGAAATAACCAGTTCCTTTTCTTCTTGGAGGTTGGCCATTCGAGCTTTGTGTGAACTAATAGCATGGGCCATGTGTTGATGTGTATCCTTTTCTACATCATCAACTCTCCCTTCCAACAACCAGAGTCTTCTTCTCTTTGTAAAGAAGAGACCTTTATTTTGATCTAATACATCAAATAATTCTGAATTTGAGAGTTCGGGGAAGTAATGTGCAAAAACTTTCTCCCTAATCTCTTGTTCCTTTTCAATAGCGATGCGCCATTTGTTATCCAATGCTTTATACAATGAATCCGGTGTCTAAGATTTAATCTCTGATGGTGACTGGTCATTTCTACATAAATAAAGAATAATTTCCTACAGTACTTCATCTTTTTCCTCACTATTGAAATCATCATAATAATCAATTAAATCATGAAGTAGCTTTCTCCTAATATTCTTTACTGTTCTTTGACAATGTGTCAAAGGTTTGTAAGAGGAGATATCTATATTTACCGGTGCGGATGTTGCCGGTTCATTCTTCTTCACCTTCTTGGTCTTTCTAGCCTTCTTTGGTTGTTCATTAGACTCAGTTTCTTCGGAGTCTGATTCATTTGCCTTAGTCTTCCTCTTTTTTTTGAAGACTTTTGCCGGTGTTACCTCCGGTTTCTTCTTTGTCGGTGACCGCTTGGTCACTCTTGGAGTCTCAATGGTAGCTGGTGCTGATGCCGCAGGCACTACCTTAGCTTTCTTGGCTGCCGGTTCTTTTCCCTTTTTCATTGATGGTTCTTCAACCGGTGCGATCCTCTCCAAGTAGGTTCTGGTTCGCTTCGCCTTAGGATCAAGAGGCGAGGCAATAAGGGTTGAAGCATACCCTTCCAGCATGTCAAACATGACCTCATAGCCCATAGGCTCCACTTCCTCCATTCTAGGCTCAACAACCTCCATTAGACATTTGTCCACCTGAATAGTGAAACAGATGTCATCTTCATACTTCTTCACTATGTCACCTGAGATTCGCATCCTCGGACTCATTTTTCTTCTGAACTCATCAAAGTATTTGTTCAGGATCTCAGGGTAGCCGGTTCCAATGGCTTGCACACTTTCCTTTATCTGCTTGGTTACCGGTTGGTCAGGGGACCACTGGACATCTCCTACACCCAGAAAGTAGCCTTGGAAATAGAAAAACAATCCTACCAGTAGTTGTCCAAATTTAAATCTCAATGAATTGTCCATTTTGATTGCCTTGAGATTTAACAGGAGTTGCCTTTGCATACCAGTGCATAAGTCAAATGATTTGTCCTCTATAATCATCCGATAAGCGGCATTTACCGCTATAGTAGATACGGAATTAATTCTGCTGGCTGAGAATGTTTTGTAGCCTATCACCATGCAGGCGTATTTTTCCAGTTCATCCTTGATAGGATTAACTTTCATACCTCATGAATCACTTGTCGAACCGGTGAGCTTGGTCATTTCCGTTTTGATTACCGTTCTCAAGGCTGGTACTTCCCCTGTGTTGCAGAAACCGGTGACTGCATGAATTGCCTCAGGCGTGATATCATGCGTTCTCTCCAGGTACATCTTGTCACCATGGACTCTGCTCAGGATGATTCTGATGTGATCCTCTGTGAAATCTTCTAGAAAATACACCGCATTATGGAGTATCTTCTTCTCTAAGATACTGAACTCCGATTTGATCCTTTTATCCTTTCCACAAAATAGACCTAATTGAGTATGAATGGCTAAGGACCCTAGGTCTTCTATCTTGCAATCAATATAGTCAGAAATTCCTTCTTCGACTATGACTCCAACTGGGACTTGTGACAAAGCATTATACTTGGACTTCCTCTGAATGAAATTTTTTGACTCAATGGATGTGCTTGAACTGGTATGAGATGCGGAAGCCATTGAAGAGTATTTCAAGAACACAAAAAATACCTTTCACACGTGAATTTAGGGCTTCCTGATTCTTCTTTGCTTCGCTCTCCGTCGGAAGCCAAATCACCACTTTGAGTTCTCAATTGCCGATTGCAAACTATATTTGAATCTCTTTCAAATCTCTCCAATTCCTCGAAATCTAAGGTCAAATCGCCTTCTCTACGCTCTGCACTTGAAAACTTTTCTTCACTTGAAAAATAGATAGTGAGAAATGATTTGAAAATTGCATTTATACATGTCTCTCACCTACCATCATTAATGCTCCTATATTAGGGTGTAAACCCTAATTTGCCTTTTTACTGTTTCTGGTCTTCTGCCAAGTGACAGGTGTAGCATACCGGTTAAGGTCTTTTACCGATGTTTAACCGGGGGTTCGAAAGCAGTTTGTCATTTGCTCCCCCTAAGCCTTTGAGGCTTAGTTTGCCAGTTCAGATATTTCCACACTGGGTGCAGAAACCGATTCCTCCTCCAATAATACTGGTTTCTTCTTCCATATTTTCTTCATTTCTTCTTGAACCTTTTCAACCTCTATTTCTCCTTCCTGAGTGACCGATATATCATCAGGTATACTTTTTCTGCTTCTGCAGAATCTTGCAATGTTACCCAGTTTGTTGTAGTAATAGCAAACAAGTCCAGGTGCTTTCCAAGGTCCATTGTACATGTTTCCAATCTTCCTTCTGCATGTTGCAGTAGTGTGACCATGATCATGACAGATCATACAACTTTCTCTCCATCCAGTTTCCGCTTGATGACCACCACTTCTTGACTGATGATTGAAGATATTAAACCGGTTGTGGTTCCAGTTTTTAAAAGATTCAAGACCAATTCCTTTGGTCCTCTGAGGATATCTTTCAGTGTTATCCATTACAGACCTACATTCAAAAGCTCTATGCCCAAACTTGTTGCATGCATAACAATGACCATTGAACTTATTGGATCTAGGTACATTGTTCATAAAATAAGGAAAATTATTGTAGGCTTTGCTCCTACATACATTAGCAATGTGTCCTTCTTTAAGATAGTTAAAGCAAACAGGTTTGAATTTTTGCTTACCTTTTCCTTTGAGTGTCGGTTGCTTCTTTGATGCTTCAGCATTTGTTCTTGAGGATTCTCCTTCCTCATGTCCAAAAAAACCAAGACCATTGGTATTCTTTGCTGGTCTAGATGACTCAAGCTTTTGCTCTATCTTGACTATACTTTTGCCAAACTTAGCTAGTTTTTCCTTTGATTCAAAGAGTTCTTTGGAAATAGCAGTGTTTGTCTCCATAAGACTTTCATTTTCAAAGATGGCAATGTTCAGTTCTCCTTGCATGTCTTCTTTCTCCATTCTGCTCTCATGAAAGCGAGAAGTTAGTGCACTCATCTCTTGTTTCAAATTGGAGATCTCATGATCTCTGTCTTTTACCAGATCTTCAGCTTTTCTACGGTTCTCAAGATCTTGGCTAAACTGAATAGTCAGTCCTTCCAACTCCTTTCTCAGATTGGAGTTTGAATCATTCAGCTTATTCACTTCAGCTATCATAGCTTCCATGTTAGCTTCATCTTCAAAACTACTTTCAGATAGTTCCATCAGCCTCTCTTCATGTTCTCTTCTTTTTGCTTGAGATGCCTTGTATTTGACCATAAGATCATCATAGGCTTGCTCAGACTTAGTGAGTCGTTGAGTAAGTTCCCTCAATGTGTATTCTCCCATATCTCTTTCCAAGTGGTTAAACTTATAGAAAGGTTGGCTCTGATACCAATTGATGAATACTAAGAGGGGGGTGAATTAGTATGCCAAAAATCTTTGCACTAAAACACTTACACAGTCTAGAGATAAACCGGTAAAGCAGTTTGACAATCAAACTGGTTATCACACATACAAACCAAAATGTGAATAAATCATTCACCCACAAAAGCAATGCAACCATAACACAAGATATTTGATGTGGAAACCCAATTGGGAAAAACCACGGTGAGATGGAACTCACAAGTCACTATCTGCAGAATAGAAACTAGACCAGTTAAGGTCTTACAATGTTCTTCACCAGAACAGATCCTGTTAAGAATCTCAATCTCTGTTAGGAGATAAGTCCGATTAAAGACTACCTTGTTAGAGGATTTTAGATTCACATGTGTGAACCACCTTGTTAGAGGATTTTACAAAGGCTTTGAGGCCTACCCAGTTAAGGGCTACAAACTTGTCAAAGATGTGAGTAATCAACAAGTGTTTGATCTATCTACTAGAACAAACTGCTTGGTTAGATCCAGTATTGCTCACAGCTAATGCATTCCAGCATTACTTCAGTCTTCTTTATCTCTCTCAGTTACAACTTGATCTTCTCAGATAAGATCGCTCTTCACTTCTACTTTAAACCCTAGCTCAACATAAACCCTATTTGCAACTTCATCAACAACACAAAAACCCTAGACATGATGTCCTTTTAAAGGAATCTGATTTCATGTCGGTCCAATAGGATTACATTACATTTTCCTAGGTTCAGTGAATCTAGACATACTTAGTAGCACGACACAAGAATCACCGTCAATGTGTTGGCACCGTCAAACAATCGATGGATTGGTAACTCATCAAAAAATGTCGATTGGTAACTCATCACAGAGTGTTACCGGTTCATACAAAATGCTAGTTGCTTGTTTGACAAAAATGAAGACTGGAAAGAATGTGTTGTGCCTCTTTGCTTCCTCATACTGCTTGTGATCTGCGAACCACTTGGGGTCGACATGCCACTTCAAACCAGGAAAACACATTCTACAAAATCACTACTAGTCTAAAGACTAGAGTACAACATACCAGTTGGAACAAATACCGGTTGAGCATGAGCTCATACATATAAAGGGGATATCAATACAAGTGTGTGTCCATCAATGACAATCACAGTATAAACATCAAAAATGCCAACACACTTAACAATTTTATGATCAAACTTTTTGGTTTTCACCAAAAACCTTTATACCATGTTTTGTCTGTTGGCATTCTACACTCACATGAGAATGGTTGATGTTGTCATTGATGGCAACCAACCGGTAACAGGATTCTACAGGTTCACTAGCAACATAGACATCATTCATCGGCACTGATAGGCAAAACAAGTTTATTCATCGACATCTAGTTTTCACCGACAACGAAGCATACCGGCATCCAGGCCGACATGAGACAAGTTTTGTTTATGTGAATTGTATTGTAATGTAATTATTTGTAAGCAGACATGATGTATTGTAAAGACTCATATATGTATGAGATCTTATAGGTCATTTTTGATATACCATGGAGAGGCAATTATGTAATAGATTATAGAAGATAGCGAGAGGATTTTGTAACAAGTAAAGATAGGTTATGTGAGTGAATATCATTCACGGACGGGTTTTTTGTTATGCTTTTTAACAGAGCTTAAACCGGTACCGAATCAAGCATTTTAGATGCTATTTTGAGTAGTACATTGTCTTGGATTTAATTATCCATTTTGTAGCCAGTTGTAGCGTCCTAAAATTGCGACACTTGCAATTTCGACTGCATTTCGGTCTTCACGATGGCGACGCAACACGCAACCTGAATGGAGACCCTGAAACTTGCTCACGACACTGAAAACTGCATTTTTCAAGCACCCTGGCCTGAACCTCCTTGCACCCTGTTGTCTCGGGAGGTGGGACCAGAGCGCCCAGCACCCTGGTCCCTGGGTCCTATTTTGGGCCCGGTCTCCTAAGGAGATTGCGGGTCTTTTTGTTTGCAATTTGGAAATTACATTTCCTGGTCGGCCTAAGGTCAGGAAAATCAGTCTATCAGCCCTAATTGACAAGTATATAAACTACATTTTTCTCTCTCATTTGGGATAGATGATGAGGAGGATATGTGTACAAAGCGTGGAAACTATACTCAAGCATTCAAGCATTCCTTCAAGCAATTGATCATTTCAAGTCTCCATTCAAGGCTAAGTGTTGCATTCAAGTCAAGGATTCAACCATTGAAGAGGAGATCACATACTACATGCTACAACATACAACATACAACATCTATACCTTCGCACATAAGGATACAAACATCCTTAGAACAAGGTTGCAGGTACGTGGCTGAAATTGAAGGTCTGGAATCCTTGTGCAGAGACGAATAGATCCCCCTTCGTTTCGCAGATTTTTTGGAGGACCGTGGCGCCGAGTGCCATCGTCCCGACAACTTTTGCTCAAATTTGCAGGACAATGCCGTATCGACATTTTACTGCTAATTCCAGGTCCGCAGCTTCATACTGTATTCCTATCTCAGTTTATAAGCGAATCTTTATCACTTTCTATGCATGCTTAGCTTAATTCTCCTATCAACATTCTTTACAAAAGAGGGTAGCCTTGCTGTCTTAACCCTTGAAACACATTTAGCATCCAATCTTGCATTGCGTGGGATTGGATCTTGTGGGTTTCAACCCCTCTTTTGAATGTAAAGTCTCTCCCCTAAGTGAAAACCATCGAATCCTAGCAAACCTCCCTTCTCTCTCCTCGGAGTTGGAAGAAGGGAGAACAACTAGGGTTCGATCACGATTTTCCGCTTTACACCAGTAAGACTCTTTCATTGAGCAGTGAGCTCTAGGTTGTTGGCCTTCCTGCATGTGCAGGCCCCTATTTTAAGTAATATTTATTCATATTGACCAATGAGTAAATATTGTGGGTCACAAATCCCACTAAGGTTTTTCCATTACCGAGTTTCCTCACCAAAATATCTTGTGTTATGGTGTGCATTTATGCTATCTCTGTTATTTATCTGTCTTGCATTATTACTTGTTTACCAGTACATTAATTTGGGTTGCAAAGTTATAAATAAGTTCAAATATTCCATAAACTGGTTAGACACTGATTCACACCCCCCCCCCCTCTTTGTGTCTTTGGTACTGTCATTACATCTAACAATTGGTATCAGAGCCCGATCCTCTATTTGCAAAAGTCTAACAGCTTGAGGAAGATTCTAAAACCGGTATTGATGGAGAGTTTGAGAAAACAGTTGGAAGGAGCTCTTGAATATTTTGATGTAGAAAAATTGAAGAATATCAAACTTGAAGATGATCTGAGGACTGCCCAGGAATTCATTAAAGGACTTTAGGAGAACCTGGTTATAGCACAAAACAAGAGGAAGGAACTTCATGAGCAATTGCAGAAACATGATGATGAAAAGGAAACTCTTAGAGATATTGCAGAGAAGTTGAGGGAAGAGAACAGTAACATGAGGAATGAAATGCAAGATTTAACCATGAAGCTATGTAAGGATATTGAAGATGGGAAGAAGAATGAAGAAGACTTGACTAGAAGACTTAATGATGGAGCAAATGAAAATTTGAGACTTTGTCATGAGAATGATATGCTTAAGACAGATCTGATTCACATGTAACATAATAAAGAGGAGCTTAGGAGAAAAATTAGCATTCTGGAAAATGAGTTGATCACTGCAAATAAACACAAAGACAAATTCAAGAAAAGTTGAGAAAGACAATGACATGGTAAAAAGACAGAAACCTGATGGAGATACAATTGGACTTGGATTTGAACATGGAGAAAGTTTCAAGGCTGCAAATAATCAAGATCATAGCAAACCGGTAAGACAACCTAATGCTTATAAATTTAATGGGAAATGTTTTAATTGCAACAAATTTGGTCATAGAGAAAATCAGTGCAGATTTAGAAATAATCAGAATACAAATTTACCCACCGGTCAATGTTCCAAATGCAATAAAGTTGGTCATAACTCAGAAAATTGTAGAATGAATGTGAAATGCTATGTTTGTGGTAGATTTGGACATTTATCTAATCAATGCAAAACACAAACCGGTCAAGGATATGGAAAGTCTATTCAGAGTAATAATGTAACTTGTTATGCATGTAACAAGATTGGACATATTGCAAAAGTTTGTAGAAGCAAGACTATACCGGCGAACAATAAAGGATCTAATGAGAAAGGAAAGGAAAAAGTAAACAAAATAAAGGAAGAATTTTCAAAACAATGGATTAAGAAGAGAGATTAGAAAGTTGATGAATCTGTCTCTGCATCGGTAGAACCGAGTAACCCTCCACCAGTAGGAGATTCTACATCTAACTAAGGAATAATCCTTAGAGGGTATGGCAGAAAATTGAAAATCATGCATTCTACCCTTGGTTGATGGTGAGAAGTTATATTTCTTCTTTACCGGCAGATATGTTAAGATTTCACTTAACCGGCAAGCATTTAATGCGGTTGTTAGAGAACTTTTTGGTTATAAAACACTGGAAAACCCTCATTTCAATCCACCAAGCATCCAAGCATCTAAAGAGCGCAAAGAGAGAGCAAAGGCATCTTAAAGGCGAAGTAACAAATATTTTTTAGGCATTCAAGGATTTCACAAGTTAAAAGGTATTTATCTTTTGAAATGGCATCTTCATCTTCTGCACCTGAATTTATTGCAAACCCTACTGTGGTAGAAAACATTAAGCGCCTTAGACCCACGTTTAAAATAATTCTTGAGATTGCTAAGCAAGATGATTCCATCGGAGCCTTTTCTAAGATTCTAAAGGGAGTTGCTTTTGCTAAAGACCTGAGGATTTATATTCACTGCAACATAGAGAACTTAGGGTCAGATGACTTGAGGAACATGTACAGAAATGTTATAACTGATGAACAAGGTTTAGTCAAGTCGGAGCATAAGATTCTTGAGGATTTAGGATTTGTTAAAATTATGAACATTCCTGAATTTCTAGATAAGATAGTTTGTCTTGTACTGAGCAGAGTTCATGGGGATTTTATATGGCTAGACTCTATTTTTTAAATTACTAAGGAAGCAATCAAGGCAGTTACTGGTTTACCCTCAACCGGTACTAGGCCTGACAAAAAGAAGAGGATACAAAACAAGGGTGTTATGGACCTAACCGGAGCTACATTTGACAACAGATCTCTTAGGGTTAATGATATCACTGATGCAAATGTGAAATATGTGAGCATGGTATTTGGATACAGAGTTACACATGCAAATAGGTTAAATTTTGTTTCTAGCTTGTGTATTCATAGTGCATATCAGATGGTTAAGAAAAATGCTAAAATTGATATCTATGAGTGGCTTAAGGATGAACTTCTAGAAAACTTGAAAAAGATTAAGGGTGACAAGAAGGGAACATTCTATTTTGGAATCTACTTGTGTGTTTAATGCTTTACTTCACAAAGGATATACTCAGCATTGGTCACAAGGACTTTAAATATGACATCTCGGTAGGTAGACAGATCATGGAAGTTATTACCGGCATAGGTGCTAATAGTGATGACATGGTAAAAGACTACTTCAAAAATTTCCAAACCAAAATGAAGGCTAGAGAAAGGATACTATAAAGCATTGTGGATAAGTATGACAAGAAAAAAAAATTGTAATCAAAAGAGACGAAACATGGATGGAAGTTGTTACTCCTAGAACTATTTGGATAACAGAGATGGGATATGAAGTTGATATAAATATTCTTGAGGCTTATGCTAAGACACTTATTGACGCACCTAGGGAACCCTTTGAAGAAATTTTTGGCAATGCTGAGACTACTGAGAGTATTGTTTCGATGTAGAAGCAGAGAAAAAGAAGAGAAAAATTGATCAGAGATGCATCCAAAATGGCTAAAGAAGTTAAGGAAAATGTGATGAACTTAAGTGGTATTTCTATTAGTGAACTAGAAGGACTGGAACCAGTAGCTTATGTTTCACCGATTGTCACTTCTTCTAATATAGACAGTGGTAAGGTAGCAGAGTTCAAAAGAGTTGAAAGGAAGAAGAGGAAACCCTCACCGGTACCTTCTCCTTCTCCTAAAAGGGAAAGAACATTAAGGAAGACGCAGCAAGCTGTAAGGGAGCATAAGAAGAAATTAACTCCAAAAAAGAAACAACCTAAGGAATGATATACCCTTACACCAAAGGAACTGGTAAATGAAATTACTCAAAATGGTAATCTTTGCAATGTGAATAAACTTTATCATTCATTCAAGGATTTTGATAAGGACACAATAGAGGAAAGCATCATTTTGCATCTTGACATCTACAAGAAAGTTTTGATTGAGGTTGTAGATGATCTGCCTAATGACTTATACATAAGATTAGAGGCTAAAATAATTTCAGTGATGAAATTGGATAAAAAGTTAAAGGTAGAAGCATTGTTGGTTGTTCACCCTATTAATTCCAGGGAAGAGATTGATGAACTAATTGTTGAAGCCAACTGGTCAGTTTTTATGAGTGGTCACCGGCAAGTCAGCCTAATGGCCGGAAGAATGGAAGAGATAGCAGATGAAACTACAGACAAATGGGACATATTTTTTGTTGAAAAAGAAAAGAAAGAGGAAAGGGAGAGACAAAAATTGGATAAGTCTTTTGCAAAGGTATATCAAAAGGATAAAGGTAAAAATAAAATTGGTAGTGTACCTATCATAAAGGTCATAGCAAGACACCCCACCAATAACTTCAAAGTTATCGGTACATATAGACAGTCAACCGGATAACGAGGATGAAGAAATAACACATGATGATACTAATCCAGCTTCTGAAATTCTCTTTACTATGAATGTAGATACACATGATGTTAATATTGTTATGGATAAAGAGACTGCAAAGGTTAAGACAACTGATGCTACAAACATTGAGATCTCTGAGTCACTGGTTAACATTGCTAACTCTCAGAACATTGAAATACCATCAAAAGCTAAGAAGCCTGACACTGAGAAACCAGTAGATACAAAAGTACATACACAGACTAAGAAACTTGTAGAAGCAGAGGTAATAACACTGAGTGAGAAACCGGCAGCAACTGTAAATAAAGAGGAAACAAATGATGGAAACAAGGAAGAAATTGTTAAGGTAATTGGTCAAGTATCTGTGGAAAAGAAATTTATTGTAGAACCAAGCACATCCACTACAGATTTCAAACCTGCAAATGTAACAGATGTTCTTTTGGATTCAATTAAGAGGATCATAGAGAGCAATGCCTTAGCATACAAGGCCATTGATGATACATTGCCTATTTTGAAAATGATTGCACTGACATGTAAGCTAGATCATATTGATGATTCTTTGGGTAAATTGGATGCATTGTCCAAATTTATTTGCTTCAAATGTTCTAACTGTAGATGAAGAAACCATTAAGGAAAGGGTAAATAAATAAAAAGGTGAATTCTTTGAGAAAACTATCAAGGACTATACTAAGCATATTGATTCCTTATTACTGGTACTTAATTCCACAATTTTGAATTTTGGAATACAAAGAACTATATAAGGAAGATTGTAAGCCTCACCACTTGACTGAAGATATTGATGAGAAGATTAAGAAAACACAAAGTGAGATAGATGACATAGAAGATAACATGATAGGTTCTTCGTAACTTACCTTAGTTTTTGAACAAAAAATGGTAGTTTTTGAAGAAAAGATAGAGAAATTGGAGCAAGAAAAAGCAAGGATATGGTTGAAGGCCCGAGCGCTGAAAAATAAACTTGGTCCAAAATTTGATAGTCTTATAACTCAGCGGGTTGAGCTATCTAAAGCATTAATTCAAGAAGAATGATCACCGGAGCAATAGATGCATTATCTGACAGGCATGATCCAGCAGACAAAAACCATCATCTCTGATAGTAATAAATTCATGTAGAGCTTGAATCTAATATTGGCAGATATCTTTCAAATTGTAAACAACCGGTTACAAGCTATGAGGTAGAATTTTTGTATTTCTTGATTCTTTTTGACATCCTTTGTCATTGATGTCAAAGGGGGAGTAGTATGGAGAAAAATGTATGGAGGAAAATGCATAGAAGAAATCACTTATCAGGGGGAGCACATTCTTTTTGAGGATCAGTTTTGGACTTCATTTATTTTTTACAATAGTTTTTGGATTTTTCTCATGAGTGTTGCCATCAATGCCAAAGGGGGAGATTGTTGGCATTCTACACTCACATGACAATGGTTGATGTTTTTATTGATGGCAACCAACCAGTAACAGGATTATATAGGTTCACCAACAACGCAGACATCATTCACCAGCACCGGTGGGCACACCAAGTTTATTCATCAACATATAGTTTTCACCGGCAACAAAGCATATCGGTATCTAGGCCGACATGAGACAAGTTTTGTTTATGTGAATTGTATTGTAATGTAATTATTTGTAAGCCAACATGATGTATTGTAAAGACTCATATATGTATGAGATCTTATAGGTCATTTTTGATATAGCATAGAGAGGCAATTATGTAATAGATTATAGAAGATAGCAAAAGGATTATGTAGCAAGTAAAGATAGGTTATGTGAGAAAATATCATTCACCCATAGGTTTTTGATTATGGTTTCTAACATAGCTTGAACCGATACTGAATCAAGCATTGCAGATGCTATTTTGAGCAGTACATTGTCTTGGATTTAATTATCCATTTTGTAGTCAGTAAGACTCTTTCGTTGAGCAATGAGCTCTAGGCTGTTGGCCTTCCTGCATGTCCAGGCCCCTATTGTAAGTAATATTTATTCATATTGGCCAGTGAGTAAATATCGTGGGTCACAAATCCCACCGAGGTTTTTCCCTTACCGGGTTTCCTCACCAAAATATCTTGTGTTATGGTGTGCATTTATGTTGTCTCTCTTATTTCTCTTTGTTGCATTATTACTTGTTTACCGATGCATTAATTTGGGTTGAAAAGTTATAAATAAGTTTAAATATTCCATAAACCGCTTAGACACTGATTCACCCCCCCCCCCCCCCTCTCAGTGTCTTTGGGACTATCATTGCATCTAACATTGCCAAAACATACCTATTGATTCCTAAATGACCTAATACTCAGTAGATTTGAAATTAAACTCATCCTTATCTACCACCGCAACTCATAATTTCACCAACCTTTGCGTTGTGTTCTGTGTTTTTAATGCAAACCAGAAAATCCACACAAATCTCACCTTAACTGGTTTTTAACTGTTGTAGACTTCAATAGCAGTTTGTTTGATGATATCTCATCCTAACTGACTCACCTTTGGTCATCGCATCCAACTTACCAATGACTGCTCCAAGATTCTCGGTGGATATCATCCTTCAACTTGTATCCCTGGTTCACCGATGTAACTCTTCACCTTTTGCCACCAGTCGCTGATCATCCATCATACTGATCACCTTTCTATCCAGAGTGTTCCAGTTGTGCATAAGACAACTAAACTGCAATATGAGTCACCTCTTGTGACTGCATCATTATTTCAACTGCATGTTTAAGAAACCAATCTCAGCACCTATCGGATGCTTGACTAACCGGTCAGCTACTCTGTTTATCCTTCAGCCGACCACTCTTCGACCAACACACAGCTTAAGTGTATCAATAATGCATATTAGGGAAGCATTCGATCCCCCATGTTGATTGCAGCCATGAGTAAACCATTGAGGTTTACCAAACCTCCTTTCCTATGAGCTTGTCCTTATTCATCGGTAAGTATTAGTCATAAATGACAATATTAACTGATGAACTAGTTGTGCCAACACCATAATTTATGCCAACAATGTTATTCTAGACTCCATGTTGAACAAGCACAACCTTCCTTGAGCTAAGTATAGATATTATGATTCAGAATGGTTCATTCAAGGCCTTGGGAAGGCAAAATATCAACACCATCAATGGGATAATGAGGAAGATCATATTAGAAATGTTGAAGATTATAATGATGTCTTGAAAAGAAAATAAAAGAAAGGTGGTACAAAATACAGTATGAAGAGCACAAGAAGAAAAGAGAAGATGACTCATATTCTCCTGCATGGAAGATTCTAATGGTTCCTAAAGCAAGAATGAGGATCATTTTTGCTAGTTATCCAGATGTGGAGATGATTCCTTTGCCTCATGAGAGTCCTAGATGGTGGTTAAACCACAAATTCAAGAAGTGGAAGAGGAGAGGCCTAGTTCTCCTCAATATATTGGTTCTCCTATCAGTCCTACTTCTTGTTAGCATCAATCAAGAAGGAAGACTGGGAGGGGGGGTGAATCAGTCTTCACCAGATACAAAAAATTAAACTTCAAAACATAAACTGATAGACTGCAACAATAAATAGATAAGCAAATTAACAACACAACACACAACACCAATATTTTTGACATGGAAAACCTGATTAAGGGAAAAACCATAGTGGGAACCAACCCACAGTAAGATGATACTCTATAGTAGTATGTGAAAATATTACAATGGGGAATGCACATGCATTCAGACACACTGCCTAGAGCTCAGTACTCAAAATATATTTTTCCAAAAGGCTACAACCCTCAGGGAAGTCTCACTGACTTACAATATGATTTGGAATACAATCTAGAAGAAATGAACTACAATGATAGCATCTACAAATGCCTAATGACAATTCCGATTAAGCACTGTTGTATGCTCTGCAACACCAGTCTCTCCTCAATCACAACACTGAAGGATAAATCTCTTGTTCGCACATTCAACTCTCTTTGATAATACAAACACAATACCGATACCAAAACTAGGTGAATAATTCACCTTTATATACAATTCATCAACCTTGATAACAAGGTCAGCTAAACCCTAACCCTCAACTCATAATTATAAAAATTACATTGCACGATACAAAGATCAACCACCAAACCAATATAATGATTTAAATTACATAGCATGGACCTAAATCAAATTCCCAAATGATCACATCCACTGGAAATCATGCCAAGATCAACCGCAACGCGCTACACCACCAAAAATGTCGCATAACACGAAAAATCAATGCCGAATGATGAAAAACACCAAAAAATCACACAACGATCAATGCAGATCACCAAAACAAATAGGACATGACTAAAAAACACCAGCAATCACATCAAAATCATCACCAACAGTGGCACCAACACCATTAATCAAATCTTCATTGATCAACATCAGAAAGCTCAAGAACACAACTAATCAGCAACTACCATGAAGAAAGATAACTTGCAGGGCACCAAATCACAAACCATCTGAAATGAAGATACACAAGATCATCCCAAACAATATCCCAAAGCCTTAGCACAAGATCTGATCTTAGCAGAATATATCGGAGGAAATACTAGATTCTGCAAAGTAATTGCTAGTGATCAGCATAACCAAACTACAAACCCGGATCAGAAGATCTTCCCAAACTCACTGGAATAAATCATAGGAATATGTTGACATCAATGAAAATAACATATCCTAGCAGTAGCAATGTACAACCATATCCAACAACTCCAACAATCTCTCCCTTTGGCATTGATGGCAACATATGAATGAGAAAAATAGTTAGTGCAAAGAAAGTGCAAAGAAAGAAGATATCACCAGCAAACTCCCCACTAAGATCAAGATAGATAATGCAGTTTTTCACATGATCTCTCTCCCTCTTTGATAGAAATGCCAAAGATCTCCAAAACAGAAAACCAAACTCTCTCCAAAAATAGAAACGTGAATCTCTCTCCCCCTAGGACACACAACCAAATCAATAGACTAATCTAGCAAGGAACAGCACCAATTGATCAATAGATTGTTTTTCGGCCCCCGCTGCAAATCACACCGGTCGACGATCTTCCTTTCCAGTTGCCTGCGTGTTTCTCCATCTGTGTGTTGCTGCAAATCAAACCATATACCTTTGCATGCATCTCCCAGTGGTCAAGTTGTCGACCTGACGGTCCCCGCCTGTTGGACTTTGCACAATCTTTGGTTTCTCGTCATTGATCTTGCCGGCCTCCACACTGTCTTCTGTCGCTTCCACCATCGACCTCCTTCCCGTCAGGCCATTGTCACCTCCACCTCTGGTAGCCCGCTTTACCTCTATGTCGGCTTCTCTTGTTTGTCGGCCACCCTGCTTCCCAACGGCAATCCAAAAAACATGGCAGGCCCACGTTCACCACGTGGCAAGCGGCCACTGGCCCGTGGGCAATACCCATACACATAGTTAGCAGTACGACACTGCCTAGTTGGCACCTAGTTAGTCTGACACATCATTTTCTGTACGGTTGGCTAGGGGGAGCGACGGTTTGATGATGTTCAAATGACCGTCAATTTTAAGCTCGTGGTTCGCTGACGTCAACACCACGTCAGCAATATTTTGAAATTTTTTTCCCCCCTCTTATTGAGCTTTTTCAGTTTTGCAGTTCAACTTTGGAAGGCCATATCTTGCTCATTTTTGCTTCTTTTTTGTGCAATTTTTTTTGAAATGAGCTAGAATTTTGTGCTCTTCACAGTGGTGGAGGAATTTTATGATTTTGATAGATGGATTTTTCAGAATTTTCAGATCTTTATGACTATACCTATCTAATTCCCAATTTCGCAACTTCAGAGGCTTCATTTGGGGTCTTACGACCTCCTTTTCAGGTGTCATTTTTTTGAAAGTGTATATTTTTTTGTCTACTTTCATAGTTTTCCATTAGTTTGCAGTGATTTTGAGTAGAAATTGTACTTTCAGTATTTGGCCATTCTTGGCCTATTTGGTACTTGTATTTCGCTTGGATCTCAGATTAGATCACTTGCAGTATTTGTTGGAGTCTCTTATAGCCTATTTGAGGCAGTTGTAAGATTGAAATTAGAAGTCCACCTTGCCTTGTTTTGCAAGTGGCCCATTGTATATGCACTAAGTATAAAGTGACAAATCATCATTTTGTTTTTTTGGGGGGGTTTCTTGATTGATGATTTTAGTGGGATGTCTTGTGTGATTGTTCATCTCTTTATCTTCTTTTTTTCATTTTGGTGTTATGGGTTCTCCTAAATTTCAACTTTTAACTCCTCATAATTATGCATCATGGAAGATAAAGGCATGAAGTAAACTAATGGAAAAAGGATTCACTCATTATGTAAATGGAACTATAATAGCACCACCTGATCCTAAGGCTGATCCTAATGCTCAAATTAAATGGCTCACTAAGAATGCTATGGCACTAGGAACTCTTAGAAAGTATGTATTAGATGACCTCATTTTTCACATTGATAAGTGTACTACAATTAAAGAGGCTTGGGATATTTATGAGAAATTGTATGGTCAAGTTGATGAGATTAATGGCTACAAGCTTGATAGTGAACTCACAACTTTGGATCCCAAGGATTTTGATACAATCCAAGATTATGTCACAAAATCTAATGAGATAAAAGAAAAGATAAAGGATTGTGGCATTGACAAAAAGGATGCTCAAATGGTTTATAACTTGTTGGACAAGCTTCCTTCGGAGTATGCAACCTTTGTATCAAGCTTTCACACCCATAGGTTAGCTCAAGGTTCCTCTTACACTTCTCCCTCATTTGATGCATTAATGGAGATGTTGATAATTGAGCAATCTAAGTTGACCAAGATGGGGATTCTCAAATCTTCAAAGTCACAAGCTTTGGTGGCTAACAAAGGGAATCAAAGCAATCAAGTAAAAGGCAAGAATCAAAAGAAACCTAAGTCAAAACCACAACAAGTTGGAGCACAATCCTCCTCTCCACAAAAAGGTGATTCTATATTCTCACCTAAGAAGAAATCCTACAAGGACAACCTTTTTTGTGCATATTGCAAGAAGTCGGGACATGATGAACATCATTGTTACAATAAGGATATTGATGAGTTTAAGCATCTTCTTGAGAAGAACAAAATCAACCTACCTTCTAGAATGTCTACTTATTCTTCCAAAGAAAAGGATAAAGGAAAGGATCACTCTTTTAGGACAGATAAAGGAAAGGGATAAGCTCTTTTTGCTACTACAAGTCATGATTCTGGGAGATGGATTCTAGATTCAAGGTCTTCTCATCATATGGCATCTTCGCAGTCTATGTTATCTTCATTTGAGCCTTGCCACATGTCGCAGATTTTGATGGGATATCATACATACATGGATGTGATTGGCAAAGGCTCTATTGCCATTGAGGATAACTCTTTCAATGATGTGTTGTGTGTACCCCATTTTACAAACAATCTTCTTTCCATCTATCAAATCACACATGGGGAAATAAGAAAAATTGTGGAGTTCACACCTGATTCAGTTATCATTAGAGACTTGGAGACTAGAGCTATCATTGTGACTAGGGTGGTTGTGTTGGCATTATGTGAACCGGCATGGCATTACGTGAACTGGCATGAAGACATAATGATATTTTATGTTGTCATTGATGTCAATATGAGACATGGTGTGAACCAGCACATGTGATAGGTGAAGAGAGAGGAACCGGCATATGTATGAACCAGTTTATATGCCAAAGTGAAGCGACATATTTGTTCAAGGTGAACTGGCATGTAGTTATGGGAACCGACGTGTAGTTATGGGAACCGACACATGGAAGCATTGTATGACTACCGATTGGTAGGTAGCTTCCACTTCAGGGTTTCCGGTTGGAGTACCTCAAGTCTGTGTGACTCAATCGGTGATCTTTGTGTGATGATTTATCAGTATGATGGAGGACATATCATGTTGCCACATAAGCTCTGTGTGCGTGAAGGATCTTGCATGAAGAAGACTATTCCTATCTACCTCGGGAATGAGCAAAGTCTATCAAATGGTGATAACGCATAAAGGGTTATCAGCTGCCATGAAATCGGTGGATAATGGATGATGGAGAATGTCTTGAGATTGATTCAAGATTGTTGCATTTAATGCAATATGATTCAATGGTCAGGATCAAACTGTTTGAATTGCTTAACCTAACAGGTTTAGGGTTTAGGGTTTTTGCTGCCGACCTGTATGTTTCCTATAAGGTCGATGTTGTGTTTCTTTATGAATTTGTTGGCAAAAGTTGTGAGTGTGTATCCAAGAGAAGTGATACGTGATTCTTGCCAGACCAAAGGAGAGAAGAGATATTTGCAAAGTGAATGTGCATAAGGTGAAGAGGAGCCTAAACAAATCTGCATGAGCATTTAGTGTTGTTAATAGATCATTGTAATACATGTTGATCTCTAACCACTTCAACAATTGTAAAATCCCCTAACAAGGTAGCCTTAACTGGCTTGATTCAAAATCCCTTAAATCAGGTGGTCTTAACTGGCTTGATTAAAATCCCTTAACCGGGTAACTCAAGGCTAATGAGTTCTGAAAAGCTAGAGCACTTAGGAGATCCTTTCAGCTATTGAGTTCTTGAAATCCTCTAATAAGGTGACCCTACCAGGTTTAACCCTTAACCGAGTATCCTTTAACCGGGTGATCCCTAACAGGATCAGTTCCTACCAGAACCTATTGTAATGTCCTTAACTGGACAAGGCTCCTAATAGAGCGAACTTCTAAAGAGTTCAAAAAGTAGCTTGTGGGTATTCATCCCCACCATGGTTTTTCCCAGTTGGGTTTCCACATGAAAAATATGTGTGTCATGTCAAATGCTTTTGTCTTGTGATGCTCTGTTTTACCTGTTAAGCACATGAAGGTTCTATGTTTTATGCTTGTCTATAAAACATATTGAACTCATTGTTGTGAAGATCTAATGGTTAAATTTACTTGTTTATGCATGATAATATAATGATACTATAGTATTGAGCTAAGAGGAAATCTTATTGAGTGACCAATTCATGACTAATTGAGCTATACTAGATGTTACCTATTGTACTCTATTTTATCGGTATCCCTATTTGTTAGTCATTTGGAGTATTTGTTGTCAAACCAGTTTTGGACTGTATTTGTGTTTGTACTAATTCACCCCCCCCTCTCAGTACCGGTTTGGTACTAGTGGTTCATCATTAAGTTATCAGGTTGATGATGTAGCTAGTGAGACAGTTTTGCCTTCTTGTGATTTAGTGCAGCGGGATATTTCATGTCTTCCAGCTTTAGTTGATTGGGATGCCTACTTGACAAACATTGCATGTTTGTTTGTGGAGTCCTACATTGCAGATTTTGGAGACATCATTGGTGACATTCATCTTCTCTTTGATGAAGATGATCCTTCTTCATTTGTTGAGAGGGAACACTCTAACCCTCTTGTGCATTCTCTACATGATCATTCTTTAGAGGTTGACATGATTGTGGATACTTTTGTACAACAAATGGAGGAGGTCTCTTTATGCTTAGATGATACATGTGAGTCTTTGGATATTGTTCTACATTCTTCTCCAGTAGATATTGGAGTGCCTTTTGTTGGCCATTTGGTGGAATTGATTATGTGTTACATTGATGTTTTGTCATTGATGCCAACACTAGTTGTTTGGATGCTTTACCGACACCCTTTTGGTCCTGGTAGGTTGAGTGGTTTTTGTCTAACTTGGATCCGGCATGATTCGGTAGGCTCGGTATAGTCTGATGATGGAATTGGTGTGCTCATGATACTTATACTCATATTTGATCTATTGGTTTTGGTTTGGAGATTGGATGCTATCCTGCTTGCTTAGAAGATTGATTTTTGGTTTTGGCAAGGGTTTCACTAGCAGAGCTTTTGGTGGAGATCTTTGATGAATTTCATAAGTGTTGTTGATGCAACTTCTGATGGAGTTTTAGGATGATGTTGATGATAATGTTCGATACTTGGCAGTTGGAGATCATTGTTGAAGCGTGTGGACCTATATTTGGTCCCGATTGATCTAAGTTATGGACCGGCTTTAATGTAACGTGTGGATAGGACCTATTGATGTATTTCCGGGATGTCTTATTACTTGTTTTGTCTAAGGCTGACATGGTTTGTAATTATGTAATCGGTTTATTGTCTGATGGCTGACCTGATTGTTTATAGTGTAGGGTTTTATATAAATTGATGTAAGATCTCATTGTAGATCATCATGGTTAATGTAATAGGTCATGGTCAAGGAATGTAATGTGTGAATAATGTAATATCATTCCGGAAGAGGAGTTGGTCAATCATTGGAGATCGAATTGGATTTATGTAAGAGGATTTAGTCCTCTTTTATTGAGCTTAACCGGAACTATACTTAGGCATAGGAGATGTTATCTTTTGTAGTTCAACACTTCTCCAGATTGTAGTCTGGATTTGTATGTAGTCAATGAGGCTCCTTTTGTGATGATAAGTGCACTCTAGGCTATTGCCCTTCCTACAAGTGTAGGCCCCTCAATTGTAATTCACATACTTACTGCAAAAGTATTATCTGACTATGGGTAGGATTCCCACCATGGTTTTTCCCTTTACCATGTTTTCCATGTACAGATCTTGGTGTTATGTGGATGGATTTTATTCTATGATTATTATTTATGCTTAATTGGTTTAACTGTTATTCTGGTATTAAAGTTCAAATTACTAATGGTTCCTGTAATCTGTGACAATTGATTCACCCCCCCCCCCCCCTCTCAGTTGTCTTTTAGTTATCTAAACTATCTAACAATTGGTATAAGAGCTTAACTGCTTAACTGCTTGAGGAAGATCCTATGGTGATAATCAATTCAAGTTCATCCAATTCTTTTGGAGCTATCTTTCGAACGGATATTCTAAGGCTTGATGGAACAAATTACACATTATGGAAGATTCGGAAGGAGACTCGTCTGAGATGTCTTGGCAAGGAGATTTGGGAGATCACACAGAATGGTTTCACACCGTATAATCTGAGATCTAGCAATCCTCCTCTGGAAAACTTGGACAAGGATCTTGAGAATGATTGTAGAGAAAAAGAAGCCCTCTTGTGTGCACTTTCTGATCAGCGAATAACGGGATTAACTGAAAAATCATCTAGAAAGGCTATATGGGATAAGTTGGAGACTCTTAATGAGGGTGACCCTACAGTAAAGATTGTTGAACTTGATGGTTACCGAGTGAGATATGAAAACTTGAAGATGGAAGAAGATGAAAGGATTACTGCATTCATGCAAAGGGTAAATGAGATTGTTATGGGAATTCAATGTTGTGGTGGAACTCTGAGCAAAGATTAAATTGTTTCTAAAGTCTTGAGAGTCCTACCACTAGCTTACAAAATGAAGGCTACTACTATTAATGAATTGAGAACAATGGCTAACACATCTATCAACTGAGACACTTTGGTTGGGAAACTATCTACTTTTGAGCTTGAGGAATTTGGACCTTTTGGAGATGTGAAGACTGGACCTTCTTTTCATGCATCTACATCTACAACCAGTAAGAAAGACTAGAAATCTTTATATGCAAAGGATTTAGAAGATATGAAGAGAGAAGATGATGATTTTGAACTTGAAGCACTATTTGCTAGAAGAGTACCTAAAGGACCGATAGGAGGTAAGTATGAAGGAAAAGAACATTTTAAATGTTTTGCATTGTAATAAGATTGGTCATTTTCTATCTAGATGTCCTGAAAGGAATTCAAGATTTGAAGAAAGAGTTAAAAGATCATTTAAGCCTAACCTTGGATATCAAAACAAGTATAAATACAAGAAAAACAGAGATAAATCATGCTACATAGCAGATGAGGAAGGCATTACTGATTCAGATGATGAACCGGCAGAAGACTCTACTAGTGGATCCGACAATGGGAAGGAATGGGTATTCCTGGCTATCAAGGAAGATGATCTGGCACTAGAAGAAAATGTACCTAAAGAGAAGGCACTTGCTGCTAAAATTGAAGACAAGGATGAATGGGTAAGTGGTTGTTCACATCATATGACTAGAGATAAAGGGAAGTTTCTATCTTTGCAAGAATTTGATGGTGGTCTAGTTAGATTTGGAGATGACAAGGCATGTATGATCAAAGGAAAAGGAACTATATCATTGGATGGTAAGAATAGTACTGACAATGTCTATTATGTTGAAGGTTTGAGGCATAATCTTTTCAGTGTAGGATAATTGGTAGACAAGTAATTTCAATTACAATTCAAGGATGGGAAATGCAAAATCATTAACAGATCTGGCTTGGAAATTACAACTGATACACAAACAAAATTTAATATATTTCATTTGAACTCCAGTGAGAAGACATGTTTGATTACACAAATTGATGAGAGTTGGCTATGGCATAAAAGGTTGTGTCATGTGAATTTTGATTGCATTGTGAAGAACAATTCAACTAAGGTTGTTAGGGATATACCTAAGATTATGAAGCCCTATAATCCGGTATGTAAAGAATGTCAAATGGGTAAACAGGTCAGAACCTCTTTTAGGAGTATACAAGATAAATCAAATGATATTCTTGATCTTATTCATACTGATTTGTGTGGCCCTGCTAGAGTTAAAAAATTTCTTGGTGATAGATATTTCATGCTAATCATTGATGATTATTCTAGAATCATGTGGGTTACGTTTTTGAGAGAAAAATCTGAAGCATTTGAAAATTTTAAAATCTTTAAAGCTAAAGTGGAAACTGAGACAGGATTGAAGATTAAATGTTTGAGATTAGATCATGGTGGAGAATTCACATCCAGTGAGTTTAATCTTTTGTGACAAGCATGGTATAATTTTTGTGACAAGCATGGTATAAGAAGACAATTTTCTGCTCCTCAGACACCTCAGCACAATGGAGTTGTGGAAAGGAAGAACATAACTATCTTGGATTTTGCTAGAACAATGTTGTTGGAAGCTTTTATACCTCATATTTACTGGAGAGAAGCAGTGAGTATAGCGGTTTATACATTCAACAAAGAACATATCAAAGGAGAAACCGGTAAGACACCTTATGAATTATGGTTTGGCAATACACCTACAGTTAAGTATTTCAGAAATTTTGGTAGTAAATGTTATATCAAGAGAGACGATATCATTGGAAAAATTGATCCTAGATGTGATGAAGGCATATTTCTTGGTTATTCTAATGAAATAAAAGCATATAGATGTTATAACAAGAGATTGCAAATAATTGTGGAGATTGCTAATGTCAAAGTAGATGAGCTGAACAGAAGTCAAATCAGAGTTTATGAGAAGGAACCGGTAGTGGAAATGATTATATCTGAACCAGTGGAACCTTTACAAAAACATATAGTTGAACTAGTTACTTCGGCAACATCAGAGAATTCTACAGTAACTGAAGAACAAGGAAGAGGAACAGAAAGTCAGAAGACCTTTAGGTATGTGAGATTGAATCATTTAGAAGATCAAATCATTGGGGATAAGAAAAATGGAGTGATGACAAGAAGAAGACTATCAACTAATGAGGTATGTTTAATTTCACAAGTTGAACCGGTATCAATAATCAATGCATGTAAAGATGAACATTGGTTGAAAGCTATGGAAGAATAATTAGATCAGATTGAGAAAAATAACACATGGACTTTAGTTCCCCGACCTAGAAATAAAAATGTTATTGGAATTAAATGGGTTTTTAGAAATAAATTGAATGAGGATGGTCAAGTTATAAGGAATAAGGATAGATTGGTTTGTAAAGGATATTCTCAGAAGGAAGGAATTGATTATGGAGAGAATTTTTCACCTGTAGCTAGGATTGAAGTTGTAAGATTATTTCTTGCCTACGATGCTTATAAAAACTACAAGGTTTATCAGATGGATGTTAAATGTGCATTATTGAATGGAGATCTTGATGAGGAAGTTTATATTGAGCAGCCTGATGGTTTTTCACCATCAAATGACATAGATATGGTTTGCAGGTTAAGGAAAGATTTATATGGATGGAAACAAGCACATAAAGCTTGGTATGCAAGGTTGGATAAATATCTTTTGAAGCTTGGTTTTACTAAGGGCAGTGGTGACAGTAATTTATATTATAAAATCACTCATAATGATATACTAATTTTTGAAGTATTTGTTGATGACATTATTTTTGGAGGTGAAGATAAGTTATGCATAGAATTTTCTAAGAATGTGGAGAAATAATTTGAGATGTCTATGATTGGTGAGATGAAATTTTTCTTAGTTTTGCAGATCACTCAGACTAACAAAGGTATTTTAATCTGTCAAACTAAATATGCTAAGGAATTGTTGAAGAAATTTGGTATGGGAGATTCTAAACCAGTAAGTACTCCTATGGTTACAAGTGAGAAATTGACAAGAAAAGATGTTTCTGCGCTGATAAATCCTACAAGATATAAATCTATGATCAGAGGTCTGCTTTATTTAAATCAGACTAGGCCTGGTATTATGAATGTTGTTTGTATTGTTTTAAGATTTTATAGTGATCCTAGATAAAATCATGAGATGGTGGTGAAAAGGATTTATAGATACTTACAAGGTACATCAAAATATGGCTTATGGTACCCTAAGGATGATAACTTTACTTTATGTACATATACAGATGCTGATTGGGATGGAGATGTTGATGACTAGAAAAGTACTTCCGGTGGAGCTTTCTTTCTTGGAAATAAGTTGGTTTCATGGATCAGCAAGAAACAGTCATGTACTTCTTTATCTATTGTTGAAGCTAAGTATGTTGTTGTTGCTACTAACTGTACACAAGTTTTATTGATGAAGCAAATCTTGAAAGATATAAAGGTGGATTGTGATGCACCTATAGTTATTCATTGTGATAACTCTACTACTATTGATATATCAAAGAATCTGGTATTTCATTCTAAAACAAAGCACATATTTATCAAGTATAACTTTTTGAAGGAGAAGGTGGAAGCAAATGAAGCTAGACTAGTTTATGTGAACACTGAAGAGAAGATTGCAGATATTTTCACTAAACCTTTATCCAAGGAATCATTTGAGTACTTGAGAGATAGATTGGAAGTTTTTGCCCCATGGTAGAGACTTGATTGATGCGGTTTGCAATCAATCTGGCATGCATTATCAGACTACTACTTAGGGGGAGTAGTCAGCTTTAAAATTCAAAGACTTATGTTTTTGCTTTGATGTTTCTATCATATTTCAGGCATTGATGTCAAAGGGGGAGTGATACTGATGTGAAAAAGAAATGAAAGTGAAAAAGAAAAACAAAGGGGGGAGTGATATTCAGAGCTGTATGTGGGAGTTTGTTGGTTGTCTTCCATAGGGGGAGACTTCTTTGGCATTTCTTGGTACTTAGATATTTTTCATATCTAGTGTTGCCATCAATGCCAAAGGGGGAGATTTTTGGCCACTTGGTGGAATTGATTATGTGTTGCATTGATGTTTTGTCATTGATTCCCAACACTAGTTGTTTGGATGCTTTACCGGCACCCTTCTGGTCTCGGTAGGTTGAGTGGTTTTTGGTTAACTTGGATCTGACATGATCTGGTAGGCTCCGGTATAGTCTGATGATGGAATTGGCTTGTTCATGATACTTATACTTGTATGTGAGAAAAGCGGGTCGATAGAACTTGAAATGTGAAAATATTCTAAAAGACTTGTCCACACAAACACACAGGACTTCTTGGTGCAAGCTATGGAGTGATGAAGTATCACTCAGCTTCCCAAGGTTGGTTCCATGGTTCTCTATCTCATAATGTCCCTCAAACCAATGTTTTTGCTCTCAGATCACTGAGCAAAATGGTTTAGGGATGGCAAATGCAAGAACGAGGGATGCTTTGATAGATTTTAGAATGAAATGCATCCTAAACTATGCATGATTCTAGAAATGCAATAAACTAGCAATAAGATGACAAGGTTAGTAAACAAACTATCCTATCATACTATATTAGTTCAATAGTTTAGCTAAATAATAAAGAAAGTATTCTAAACATGCATATTTAGACTAATTCCTAATTTAAAAGAGGCTAAAATGATGAGCATAAAAATGATATATGAGCTTGACTATATTTGAGCATAAGTATGATACTACAAATTTGAAAGATGATTAAAATGGAGGAATGAGAGCTCTATTTATAGCAAAAACAGGGCAATGGATGGTCAGGATTGAAAGAGTTGATCAAGGGTTGAGTTTGAAAGTTGGGGATCCATGTTTGCAATTTTCACCAATGAAATGGTGACAAGTGTCAACATAGGGTTGGGTTGAGAAAAGGGGTTGGAGGTATTAAATGCCTGAGAAGACCTTATGGTTATCTAGAGATAAGGGTTAAGATTAAGTTAGGATTACCCATTGGATTAAGAGTTAATCCAAGGATAAACCTTTGTGCAAATGATTAAGAGATAATCATGGTTAAAGCATTAAAGGCCTGATGAGGCGCTTGGGTTGGATAAAGATTGAGTTAAAAGAAATTCTTTAACCATGTAAGAGGGTTTGAGTTAACCATTAATGGTTATTGAAGACTTTGGGGAATTAAGTGGTTGAAGACTTGAAGCCTTTAATGGTTATCAAAGACTTTGAGGATTTGAGAAGTGACCTCCCCTTGCTTAGGGATGTGACAAAGTTTAGAAGATGGGTTAGGCTAATTAGAAGTGATTAGAAGAGTCTAGAAGGGATTAGAAAGGGGTTTAGGAAGGCAAGTGGGAGATGTAGGATTTTGCAAGTGGATGGAGGGATAATAGGATTTAATTGAAATAAAGAATTTCATTCAATTTGGTTGCAATTTGGGGAAATTAAATAAATTAGATTTATTCAATTTAGGATAACTATTTAATTAAATTTGAATTTAATTAAAAGTGGACAGGGGGAATTTAATTGAATAAAATGATTTTTTCATTAAATGGGTATAGTGAATTTAATTTAAATAAATTGAATAATTTACTTAACTAAATAGAGGAATGCGGGTAATTTAATTAAATTGGATTTAATTAAATAGAGAAATGAACATAAAATATTCATTTAGGAATATGGTCATTTTTATACGTCTACAATACTCATATTTGATCAGTTGGTTTTGGTTTGGAGATTGGATGCTATCCTGCTTGCTTAGAAGATGATTTATGGTTCTGATGAGGGTTTCACTAGCAGAGCTTTTGATAGAGATCTTTGATTAATTGCATAAGTGGTGTTAATGTAGCTTCTGATGGAGTTTCGGGATGTTGTTGATGATAATGTTTGAGACGTGGCAGCTGGAGATCATTGTTGAAGCGTGTGGACCTATATTTGGTCTCAGTTGATCTAAGTTATGGATCGTCTTTAATGTCATGCATGGATAGGACCTATTGATGTATTTTCGGGATGTCTTATTACTTGTTTGGTCTAAGGCTGACATGGTTTGTAATTATGTAATCGGTTTATTGTCTAGTGGCCAACCTGATTGTTTATCATGTAGGGTTTTGTATAAATTGATGTAAGATCTCATTGTAGATCATCATGGTTAATGTAAGAGGTCATAGTCAAGGAATGTAATGTGCGAATAATGTAATATCATTTAGGCAGAGGAGCTGGTTGACCATTGGAGATCGAATTGGGTTTATGTAAGAGGACTTAGTCCTTCGGTATTGAGCTTAACTAGAACTGTACTCAGGCATAGGAGATGCTATCTTTTGCAGTTCTACACTTCTCTGGATTGTAGTCTGGATTTGTATGTAGTCAGTGAGGCTCCTTTTGTGATGAGCAGTGTGCTCTAGGTTGTTGGCCTTCCTGCAAGTGTGGGCCCCTCAATTGTAATTCACATACTTACTATAGAAGTATTATTTTACTATGGGTAGGCTTCCCACTGTGGTTTTTCCCTTTACCAGGTTTTCCACGTATAAATCTTGGTGTTATGTGGATGGCTTATATTCTGTGATTATTGTTTATGATTAATTGGCTTAACTATTATTTTGGTATTAATGTTTTGGGTTCCCGTATTAAAGTTTAAATTGCTAGTGGTTCCTATAATCTATGATAATTGGTTCACCCCCCCTCTCAGTTGTCTTCTGATTATCTAAACTATCTAACACCTTTTTCAGTAGTGTGGAGCAGTTCACCACCTTTGGAGGGGGTAACTTTCAGTATCGACATGGGGACACTTGAGCAGTTTTTAAAGATTCCATTCATCGTGAGTTTTTTTCCTACATCTTCCCTTCATGATTGGGGAGACTTGAGCAGTTTTGTTTCTTCCTAAGGGGAGGAATATTGTTTGATGTTCATGAAGCATTTTCTTCATTCATCTTTGAGCTTCTACCATTGGTGCAGATTCTACATTGAGGGGGGGGCTACCTAGTCTCTTTTCTTTCTCTTCTTCTCTAATATGGGGGGGACTTTTTCCTCACATGGGGTTTTGTCCTTCACATGCTTCTATGAGAGTTTCTTTGTATAGTTTTCATCTCTATTTTGGGGGAGGGTTTTTTCCCATTGTGTTTTTCTCTCTTTCACCTTTATGAGAGATTGCATTCATTTGTGTGCATTTGCATTTGTACATGGGTACCTAAAATGGCCTATTAGCCAGGACCCATCTTGCAATGCTTAGTTGCATTGGAGAATTAAGTGCATTCCCCTAAGTTTCACTTAAAGGGGGGTGTTGGTGTAATTATTTATTCATGTTGGATATTATTACACCTTAATTAAGTCTACTTAGGTACATGGATTTCATAGTAGTTTGGCTATGAGACACTTGGGCGTTTGTGCCACATTGGGGTAGTGTGTTGTAGGAGATTTCCACATTTTATGGTTTGATATCATTATTACTTTATCATTTTTACTTATTGTGGAGTGATAATTTCACCTTCGGTGGGTGATCCACCTCATGTGGAATATTTTATTGTTTCTCCTACCTACCAAACCTATTTCCTACCTACCCTTATTTCTTATTGATCCATGTGTCATGTTTGTGTGCTCCCTTATCCATATAGACTTGCCTATATAAGCATGCTCATATTCATTGTATGTAATTATCGATGATCCAGTTGATTAGTATTTCATCTTGATAGAATACAATTTATTCCTATCATTTTTTTTGTCTCTCTATTATACTTTTCATTGAGCTCTTGATCTTGGCAAAATCTCACATAGATACATACTCCAGCTCCACCTTTCATTTACTGACTTTCTCTCTCAAGTAATTATATTTGATTGATATATGCTTAGTCTTTGAATGTTGCACCAGATTATTTGATATGTTTATAGCATTGGAATTATCACAGTAAGTGATAGTAGGCTCATCATGAGTAAATCTGGTATCTTTCAACATTTTCTTCGTCCAAACTATTTGAGTGCAATTACTAGTAGCAGAAATATACTCATCTTCAGCAATAGATAAGGATACTGAATCTTATTTCTTACTTGCCCAAGAAACCAACTTATTACCCAAAAATAATGCTCCATCGGTAGTGTTATTTCGGTATCAACATCACCAGCCCAATCTGCATAAGTGTAAGTACACAACATGAAATCATCATTCTTTGGATACCATAAACCATAATCCATAGTTCCCTCTAAATATATGAGTATCCTCTTAACCGCAGTCACATGACTCTCCTTTGGATCATCTTGATATCTAGCAACCAAACATACAGCGTGCATAATATCAACCCTAGTCTGAGTAAGATATATCAGTCCACCAACCATAGATCTGTAAAAACTCTGATTAGCTTTCAGAGATTCATCATTTTTGGACAATTTACAACCAGTCACCATAGGAGTTCCAACCTATTTGGAATAATCTAGTCCAAACTTATTCAAGAGTTCCTTCACATACTTAGTTTGAGATATAAAGATACCTTTTCCTTTCTTGGAAATCTACAAACCTAAGAAAAACTCCATCTGACCAATCATAGACATCTCAAATTCTTTCTACATATCACTGACAAACTTTATATGCATATCATCATCACAACCAAAAATAATGTCATCAATAAATACTTCAACAATCAAAATGTTATCATTTTCAATCTTAAAGTATAGGTTACTGTCAGCAACACCTTTAGTAAATCCCAATTTTAACAAGTATTTGTCGAATCTAGCATACTAGGCTCTAGGAGTTTGTTTCAATCCATAAAGTGGTTTCTTCAACTTACATACCATGTCTCCATCATTCGATAGTGAAAATCGATTAGGTTGATCAATGTAAACTTCTTCTTCTAGATCACCATTCACAAATGCAGATTTGACATCCATCTGATATACCTTGAAATCTTTATAAGTAGCATAAGCAAGTGACAGTCTAACAGCTTCAATTATAGCAACCAGAGAAAAAATTTCTTCATAATCAATTCCTTCTTGATGTGAATATCCTTTTTAGACCAATCTATCTTTATTTCTGACTACTTCATTGGATTCATTCA
Source organism: Cryptomeria japonica (assembly GCF_030272615.1). Taxonomy (NCBI): domain Eukaryota; kingdom Viridiplantae; phylum Streptophyta; class Pinopsida; order Cupressales; family Cupressaceae; genus Cryptomeria; species Cryptomeria japonica. Next base: position 61,633,959 of record NC_081408.1, on the reverse strand, counting down.
ATTTGTTTCTAAAAACCCATTTAGTACCAATAACATTCTTATCCTTAGGTCTAGGCACAAGTTCCCAAGTGTTATTCTTTTCAATCTGATCTAACTCTTCTTCCATGTCTCTTATCCAATTATCATCTTGACAAGCTTCAGCAACATCTTTAGGTTCAACCTTAGAAATCAAACATACTTCTTTTGCAGCTAACCTTCTTCTAGTCATCACACCTTTATTCTTATCACCAATAATCTGATTCTCAGAATGATTCAATTTAACATACCTTGGAGTCTTTTGTTTGTTCTGATCCTTAGGTTCTTGCACATCATCACTAGTAGCAACAACATCCAGATTAATAGTCTCTACAAAATCATTATGCTTAATCTCTTCAGGCTGAATAGGAGCTAAAACAACATGTTGGCCATCATCATAAGGTCTGATCTCCTTCCCAAGGTTCTCATCCACCTTCACATTTGCACTCTCAACTATCTTTCTCAGTCTCTTATTATAGCACTAGTAGGCTTTTCTCTTTGTAGAATATCCCAAAAGATACCGTCATCACTTCTAGCATCAAACTCTCCAATATCCTCGTCTCTCTTGATATAACTGTAGACACCTAAAATTGTCATGTCTAATTAAATAAATAACTTTATTTATTTAATTATTTTAGCCTAATTATTCTATTAATTAAATAAATCTTTATTTATTTAATTACTTCATTTATCCTCTTCTAGCCTTATTTCTCGTTTAAATAAATACATTTATTTATTTAAATTCCCCTTTTCCTAAATTAAATAAATATTTTATTTATTTAATTGATCCCACTTCTTCTATTAATTAAATAAATCTTTATTTATTTAATTAATTCATTAACCTTTTCTACCTATGACACATGTCATTCATCTCTTAATTCCTACACTACCTACCCTCCCATTATTTTCCTATTTCCTCTACCTACCCTCTAATCATAGCTGACCATTTATCTTTTATACCACTTAATCTTATCCCTCCATTTCTTATAGTGTCTTCTATATAAGGAGATGCTTCCTACATTATCAACCCCAATTAGTTGACTTCCCAACTATGGTTTTGAACTTTCATATGCGATCAAGCCTACTTGCAACCACATTTCCATTCTTTGTTGAGCTCTTGTGCACACATAAAATCTAAGAGCAAATATATCAAGCAAGATCAATGGAGATAGGAAGAATGGAGATCCAAACCCTATTGGACATGTGATGGTATAATCTTTGTGATTTCATTTGATTTACATTGTCTTAGGTAATCTTCATATGTTATGGTAAATCTTTGTTGTTGTTAGGCTAGGGTTTTGTGGTTGAATTCGTTTAGTCTTTCAATATTGTTGTTATCCATTTTCACCGTATATATTTTGGCATGCCTGGTGGGACTCTTGTCCTTTTTGCATTTAACATCTTTTGTGTAGATTTCGTGTTTTTAAAGTTGCAGATCTGACATTTCTGACAACATTTTGATATTTTTGCGTCTGCGTACTTTTGGATCGCGTTTTTGATTTTCTGTCGCATCTGTGACATCTGGAATCACGTCTACGCCTTCGACAGTATTTTATTTTTGCAGATTCCAAGAAACGCATCTATGCTCCCTAGTCATTTCTATGAGGTCTTCAGATGCGTCTATATTCAGGAACTGCATCTGTGTTCAGGAATAGTGTCTATGTTAGATCTAACCGCGTTTGCGCATTTATATAGAATTTGTGTTACTAATAACCACGCTTGTTTTTAGTTGTTGCATTTTGGTTTGTTTGATTTGTTTTTTTCGTCATTCGGATTTCAGATCTGGTTTATATTGAGCTAACATCTTCAGATCTAGCTAATAAAATTGGTGCAACTTGTCTTGAAAGAAAAATCATTTGTTGAAGGCCCCTATTTCACAAAGTCTTTTGGATCTAAAATTTACCTAACTTGTGTGCTTACAGGAAAGGGTGATCATTTGAAACAATTCAAACTACTAACAAACCTTTGTTGCAGGACCTTGGCAAGGGTTTTTGATCTTTATTGTGTGCCTTGCTTTCATAGACTAGCAAATACTTCAATTGGTGCACTAAAATTGAACTAGTGTCTTTTGTGTCTTGAGCAATAGGCTCTTTCTGTTTAATCTCTAGAGGGCCTGTCTCCCCGTGTGGTCATTAGGACTACTAGTAAAGAGAGAATGACCCAAGTGGTAGCGAGGAAAACCCACCTCTTCTGAACCACTATAAACAATTGTATTCATGGTGAAAACTATGGATAACGTGTGTTGATTAGTTCATACCGACACTATGTCTCCCCATAAACCCGTTTGATCAAATTTATTTTATCATTTGTAGGGCATAACCCCTACCAGCTGGGAGTCTTCTATATTTACAGAGCTGAAAGTGTCGCATGTATGGCCACATGAGCGGATGCCCTTACTAGCACCTTTCTGTTTTAGAAGCCAAAATCCATCTAATTGTTGGGGCAGGAGGTCGGACCTCTGGAGCGGCCCACACACATACGATTCTTAGTAGAGATACAAAGTTCACCATGAGGAGTTTTCGTGGGGACTGATGCTTAGCTGCCCCGAGAAGTGAGTGTCGAGGGTGGAGCCAGTGGGGTCAAGCATCTAAGTATCTGCTCTGAAAAGTGTAGCCTCATGTGGGAATCAACAACTATTGTCATGGCCACCCATAAGAATTGTGCTTGACTTATTTTAAACATTCAAACATTCAAGACCAAACATCAAAAAATTGTGTCTTCAAGTGTATGCAAAACAATTTTACATCGAACAACACACTTTTCTTTGAGTCATTTTGAGTCTAAACACTTGCAAACATTGAGTCCTCATCAACATTGTGTCCTCTTGTCACAAAAAATAGTCAAACATTCAGATTGGGTCACAAAAAGCAACTTCACACATTGAAAAAATTGCACATAGTTTTTAGAAACACGTTTGTGTCTAATAGAACCGCGTCTGTGTCATCTAACTGCATCTGTGAAGGGCAGAAACGTGTATGTGTCCTTTGAAAAACATTGCACTTACAACATCTCAAAAACGTGTCTGTGTTGGACAGAATCACATCTGTGTCATTTAAGCACGTCTGTGAAGTATACAGGCACGTCTGTGTTCAGAATTGAAAAACTTTTACAGTCCAACAAACAAGAATAGTCAGTTTCAGAATTCTTGAGCTTTCTAGGTTATCTCTCTAGGTTTCCATCTAGAATTCAACCTATCTTTGGGTCTCACAAAGTCCATCATTAATTTACACCTTGCATTCCATTCACATTTGTCTAAACTTGAGTCAAAAGGTCACTTGCTTGTCCTCATCTTACTTTATCAACACACTACATACAACAACATTTTGCTAAGTGGTCCCTCATCAAGGTCTATCACCTTTGGGTTTCATTTGGTCTTACTTAGAGTCAAGGTCAACTTACCTCATCAAGAGAAACTATCATCTCTTTGGAAGTCACACCTACTCTACTACATACATACTTGGTCTTACACTTTGGATATTGCAAGTACACCTCAGATTCATTTACATTCCATCCAACTCTTGTTCTTCCATACTCTTTCCATTTTCATCTAGTCTCAAACATCTTGGTCAATACCTAGTTCATGGTTGAAACCCGTTCCCAAAAATCTAGGAGAGAAACTAAAGAGGCTCAAGAGTCCGTAAACATGAGTTCTTATGAGTATGACAATTATATCTTCTTCAATTCTGATCATACCACATTACCTGACATGAATGCTTATAGAAACATTCCAAATGTTGAGAAACTGGATACTATAAACAACAATGGTACACACAATGACAATATGGACAACATTTCCATACATTCAGCAAAAGTGGAAGACTCCATTATGGATCCCCGTTTCAATCGATTAGTTGAGGAAATAATGAGGAGAGATAGACAATACTTTTTACAAGTGATGGCACAAAGTGGAGCCAAGATCCCTCATGATTTTGACATGTCTCAAATAATGGAAAATCGACCTTTGCAACAACCTCACCTCAACATGGATCAAAGGAGGCCTAATAGTGGAGGCAATAGAGGACCACATCTTGTGCCTGCATCACCATCATCTTTGTTTCAAAAACCATAGGTCCCATACACACATGGTCAAGCATATGATACTCACCTTCGCAAACCATTATGGAAGTCTTATGCAGAAAACTATACTCAATCACATACCAATGCTAAGGACCAACCACCAAAGCAATTGGATATCCAAAGGAATGTTCAAAATTTGGACACAAGGAAACCCCGCGTCAAATTTGGAGCAACACATTAGAACAAACTCATGACATTCCAGTAGAGTATGGTATACATGGACAAAATAGATATTCTATTCCTCACCATGACTCTATACCAAGTGGTCCATATATGCAGCATCATTATAGACCTCCTCCATATGAACATGTGTATGATAAATATCATCCATATATGCAACATACTCCTCCTCCACGCAGTGGTTCAGGCATGGGGTATGGTCCAAGAATTCAGTCTCCACCTAAGAACAATTTGGAATAGAAAATCAAGGACTTACAAAAGAAAATGGAGGACATAAATACATCGAAGCCAGCATACACAATGAGAGACATATGTCCTTATCCATTTGACAAGATCATTCCAATGCCTCCTTTTCCTACACATTTCGTGACACCTAAGTTTGATAAGTACATAGGAAAAGGGGATCCTAAGGCACACATAAGACGGTTTTTCACAGCTTGCATTGAGGTAGCAGCAGAAGAGACATATTTGATCAGATTATTCCCACAGAGCTTAGGTGATCAAGCTATGGAATGGTTCTCCCAACTTCCACCTGGTATTAAGTCATGGGGTGGCTTAGCAGAGGCATGTATCCAACATTTCTCATACAACATAGAGACAGACATATCAGTTACTACTTTGTGCAACACCAAGCAAAGGGATGGAGAGTCTCTTTCATCATTCTTACAAAGATGGAGGAATCTAGCTAGTAGATGCTCTTGTGAAATTCCACAAAAACAAATGGTAGAAATGTTCACCCAAAATGTTAACAAAGACATTGGTTATACCTAAGAAAAGCTTGTTTGTCCACCTTCAAGGACGTCATTGAAAAAGGCTTAGCGACAGAAAAGGTCCTAATTGAACAGGGAGTAATTAAGATATTCAAAGAAAACAAAGAGGACTATAAAGGAAAAGACAAGCCAAGATTTTGGAATAAAAACAAGAACACAGTCAATGATGGTGTTGTTGATGCCAATACAGTATGACCCAAAATTGTTTTTTTGGTATCAAGCTCTACAAATAATCAAGTGAATACTCAAACAACTTCAAAGTCACAAAGGAATTACACTCCATTGGGAGAACCACTAGAATCAGTTTTCAAGAAGCTAGTGGTAAACAAAATAATAACAATCCCAGATCTACCTCCATATGAGCCAAAGGTCAAACCAAATTGGTGGAATGACGATGAGTATTGTGAATTTCATAAAAGAAAAGGACATAAGACAGGAAATTGCCATCGACTGAAGAACATCATACAAGGCCTTATTGATAGAGATGACATTGAGATTGAAGGACATTCATCCAATCAAGAACATGAGATGTTTAAAGAACCATTCCCAAAGAATGACAAGGGAAAAGCTAAAGCCACTGATGACCAAACCAACTATACCAAAGCATCCTATAACTATGATTTAACTATCAATCACATTTTGATGGACAATTATGTCTCTACCATTATCATCAAGGACAAAACACCTAAGAACTCTACCCAAAGACCCAAGATCGTCCTAAAAGGAATTAGATCTTCTTCTGAACCTACCTCTGAATGTAATGTTACAACTCGTCAAGGTAAATTCACTTTGCAAGGTGCTCTAGCTAAAAACACCGCTTCTTCATCAACTAAACCTAAGTATGACCTTGTAGAACAGTTAGGGAAGATACCCGCGCTCATATCCATCCTTGAGATCTTACAAATATCCCCTACACATAAAGCTATTCTTGAAAGAATCTTGAGAGACACTTCCATCCCTACTAATCTAAATGTGGACTAGTTTGAAGCCATGGTGGGATACCTTTCCATTCCACACTCTCTTACATTCACAGAAGTCGACGATACCTCCATGAGCCAACCACATAATGCACCTTTACACATCGAAGCCTTCATACACAAACATCAAATAAAGCGAGTCCTGATAGATGGAGGAGCGGGTCTAAACATTTGTACATTGAGCACTATTAAACAATTTGGATATTCTAATAAAGATGTGAATTCTACAAACAAAATTGCCATCAAAGCATATGATGATGAGGAACGTTCATCCAAGGGCACAATCACCTTACCTCTCAGAGTTGGGTCAATTACAAAGGATGTGGTTTGTCAAGTCCTTGATTTAGATCTCACATACAACATAGTTTTGGGACGTCCATGGATTCATGAGATGAGCGTAGTCCCATCTACATATCATCGATGTATCAAGTTTCCACACAATGGAGTTGAAGTGACTGTCAAAGTTGATCCAAATCCATTCATATATTGCAATAATTTATGACCTAGATCAGAAATAACAATCCCAGTCAATCAAGAAGCTATTCCTTCATCAGCATATGTGGATCTAGAATCATTGAAAGCTTCTACATCAAAACAATCAGAGCTAAAAGAAAAATTCAAGATTAAAGACATGGGATGTGGTGAGTATATCTTTCATGTTGATCAACTCCCACTATCTCCTAAAGTATTTAGTCGACGAGAACAATCTATAAGCAATTTGCAAAATCAAGGAATTGAGAGTGAACCACCTAGTGTTGTGGCTACTAAGTCTGAATGCAAATATCCTCTAGTGGTGCAAGCATCTCTTGATATCAATAGTCCTAAGAGTGGTTCCAGTGAAGAATCTATTGAGCGTATCGCCAACCCTCTTGAGAACTCACATAGCTCTACCATTTCATCCACTTATTCCATTTCCACTTCTCTCCCAAACTTGGATCAACAAGAATTACAAAAGCCCTTATTAATTGAGGATGAAAAATTAAGCCTTGAAAAGTAAAAACTAAAAGTCAAAACTAAAGAAAAGTCCTTTAGTCCAAATCAAAATCAAAACCTATTGGACTCCGCAAAAATCAAAGTCAAGGATAAAAGTCCTATAAAGAAAAAAGAACAAGAGTTGATCTCCCCTAATATCAAAATAACTGGGGGCAAAAGCTCTAAAATTGCAAGTCAAAAAGAATACTTGTTGATCCTAAGTCTCCATCATGCTATCCTACTTTCACTTCTTTTCACAATCATAAGCTTTCATAACTCATCCACTTGTTCCGCACATCCTTTCCCTTCTGGCGATACATCATGGACCTTTAATGGAGCTTCCTCAAAGGACTTTGTTATCAAGGATGCCCAAACTTCTTTAGGTGACACGCATATGGGCCTATGTAGTTCACACTCTAGTAATTTTGCCTTAGTTCCTTCATCAAGGAAGACAGTCACTCGAGATACACATCATTTAGTCAAGGAACAATGCAGCTATAATCATAAGGTAAAACCTCGCACATTTGAGGTTGGTGGCTTAGTTCTCAAAAAAAATCTTAAAAATCAGCAAGACAGAGAGAAGAAGGGCAAATTCGAACCAAATTGGCTTGGTCCTTACATCATTACAACAGCCTATGGATTTGGTGCATATCAGCTCTCAACCACAGAGGGTGAACCTTTGGAGGATCCTATCAACAGTATGCACCTTCATAGGTTTTACACATAGCTCTTCAGAGTATCCTAATATCAAAAATACAAAAAAATCAAAAAAAATCAAAAATACAAAAAAATCATAAAACAAAAAAAATCGTTACTCAGTGAAAACCTAGCAAACAGGCACCTTGTGACACAAAAAAAAAAACATTTCATCCAATGGTGAAAACCACTTCACTGGCACCCTGGGCAAGTACCATGGTGAAAACTAGGGTCACCAGCACCATGCGTAGAGACATTGCTCCTCCCTTCTTTAGGATTCACTTTCATCCTTTCACTTTGCACACACTCACAACCTATTCATTCATATCAACCTTTACACATTCCCATCATGGCTTGTTATTGATCTACCCAAGATTGGTTCGCCATTCATAATAAACCTTCCTTTTCACCCTTTTCCATTCATAATAAATCAGCTCCTATCTGTGGCTAAGGCAAATCCTATGTCTCATGATGGGTGTGGAACTGAGAGCATCGCTTGTTTTCAGGAGTACAATTTCTTCCAGCTTTCTTCAGTCTATCCACGCGCAATCCACAATAAAGAAACACTGGCATCACCAATCCACAATAAAGTTTCATCTTCTCTGCAATAAAGTATCAATTTCATGGATTCAACCAGTTCAGATGAGGCACAGCAGTGACAACAGGTTTCAACAAATCAAATCTTTCAGTAAACTCAAACAACATTATGGTTCAGTGCTATCTATGTTTTTTGTGAAAGTAAACATTGTGACCACAATCAAATAAGACTTATACAAGTGACAAGAGACACTAAAACTTGAGGACTATAGTGGATGTTGGTGTCGAGTCTTGGTTTTCTTTTGATTTTATCTTTTGGTGACATGTCTTTTAGCTTTTCCAGGATGTCTTTGACTAGAAATTTTATCTCTAGGATGTCTTTGACTAGAAAGGCGAGGATGGGGTATCGTCACCTATTTTTCTTTGTTGTCTATGGACTGTCTCTTAGTAATGCTATGACTTGTCCAAGGATATGAGGACACTGTGAGTCTAGTATGAACTGGGGCATTCCTTGTTTGTGATTGTTTTATCTCCATGCAAACAGGTACAATGACTTTCTAGGTCGAACATATGCCTCGATTGTCATAACCTACTTGCTATAATAAAGCTCAATGATGATAATGCATAAGAAGCTCTTTCACTTTCATATCTTCTATCTTCCATCCCCCTTTTTTGATTGACTTCCATCATCCTTCTTGAGTTTGTGTAGCCTGCTATCACATGACTGAGTATAATGACATGCCAAAAATATTTGCATTTCATGTAGTTGCACCTGCATTACCACATATAAGCATTTCATACATACATATAGATATCACAATTGCATCACATCCTACACACAACACATGTTAGCACATTTTACAATTGCATTATCATATTCATTTGCATTTCATACATTCACAATTGCATACGCATAACATTTAAAAACATAAAAGAACAAAAATATTGCATTTCATCATGTGCATATTTGCATCCATATCATAAGCGTCACATAGAAACATACATCATAAAACCTCACATAGGTACACATGCATATAGCTACTGCAAAGATGAGTCATCTCATATATATATCAAAATCATAAGTTTCATGATACAATGATGTCAAATACATATGGCTACAATCACCCAAAGGTGTCATCATACAAAATGGTACAAATTTGATACAAAAGGGAGCCCTCTAAGGCTATGATGAACTCCCTCCCTCGGAGCTGCCTGGCCTCGATGGAGTCTGATCCTTGGAAGGACCTGCCCTAGGATCATCTCTCATGTCCCCTCTATCTGATGGTGGTGGAGGACCCATAACCCCACCACTAGATGCCTGTCTACTGTCTCTCCCTCCAGTGGTCGTCGTAGTCCGTGATGGTCTCCGAAATCTCCTAGCCTGCTACTTTGGTGGCATGGCTCCATAGTATAGGTCTCTCTAGTAGCCTATCTCCTCCTCAGCTCATAGAACATAAGCATAAACAACTCATGTGTCCTTTTCACCTACCTCCCTGCCCTCAGTTCTATCTCAGCCTCGGTATAACGCTGGATAGCCTGATCTCGCTCCCGCTCAGTATCCCTCAGCTGTCTCCTCGGTCTATCCCTCTCCCGCTTGAGATCCTGGATCTCATCTACCTGTCCCTAGCAGATCTCCCTCAACTCTACCAACTCATCCTCCTCCTCTCCCCCCTACGGCTACCCCTGTACCAGTGGTTGTCCCTGTACTTGTGGCTGCTCATATGGCTGCCCCTGCCCCTATCCTCATCCCTGTCCCTGTACCTATTTGGGACCCTATGTTGTTGCCACCTATAAAGGTAAACCACCTCGGCCTCTCACCACCCGAGCATGTCTCTCCTCTCCACGCTCTCTCTGTGGAGCCACTCTCCTCTCCCCTATCACACCCCTCCTCTTTCGTCGACCTCTACCTCTACCATCTCCATCATCATCCTCATCCCCCTCACCATCTTCATCTATCTGCTCACCTGGATCTGTCAGTCGAGGAAATGGATGCTCAGCCCAATATACAGTATACTCTGCATCCATCCCTACATTCTCTATCTCTAGCCACATATCCCAAGGCAAGGGAATCATCTCTACTAGTTGCGTCACTACCTGATCATATGACAACAAAGGCCCGAAGTGTGCCTGATCCCTCACTATCCGAGCATACATCTCGGAACCCCATGGCATCCGCTGAATCTTGCCGAACTGCCTACCAACTCTATCAACCAACTCCCTCTCCAGTACATAGGGTGTCTGCCTAATCAGATACCTACTCCTAAAGGTGTATGGCAACTCCACTGCATCATCCTCCCACTCCTCGCACTCTCAGTATGGCCTCCATACCATAGTGTCAATCTCATCGATGATCTTGCTCCAGTCTCCCAATCTGCAGCTGAGATGTAATCACATCATATAAATGTACAAAACTACGCCCATGGCCCCTACCTCTTAAATGTATCGGTCGAGTCACCGGCAGATGCTCATAAGCCCATAACTATAATAATGTCACTCCGCAGCCCAATCCTATGGATCCATGGTATACAAACTGATGGAGCTCATAATACAAATGCGCCAGCACGCACGGTCCCTAGGCATATCTGGTATGTTGTCACCAGTGTCTCCAAGGTACTCCCCCATCCCATAGCCAACCCTCATGTTGCCCTATCCAGACACAGGATCCCACTGATCACTCCTGCCAGTACTGTTGGTAGTGCTAATCCTGTTCATGTCATGGTATCCCATGCCATGTGTCATGCCCTCAACTCCAATCCTGGATCCTGAAACACTCATCTCAGGGCATCCCTATCTCCATCTCGGTCATTGGGTATCAACTCCCCATCGATCGATATCCGCAGTGTCCTATATACATCCTCTAAGGTGACTATCATCTCACCCATCAACAAATGGAAAGTGCAAGTCTCTGAGTGCCATCTCTCAGCAAGCACAATCAGTAACCCCATGTTCACCTAAAACTTAGACACATACAGAATAAATCGCAAACCCATAACCTCAATAGATGCTCTATCCTCAAAAATCAGCTCCGATCGTAACCTCTGAGTCGATAGGAATCTCTCCCATGACTCCAGCATAGGTAGATACTCTTGCAGTCAAGTAAATCAACTATGTCAGTCATAGTGGCATTCCCTGTTCATCACAAAATGTTGCTCTTTATCCTAGTGCTTATATTTATCATATGGCGCTCTATCCTAGTGACACTCACTGTTCATCACAAAGTGTTGTTATTTATCCCAGTGGCATTCCTTGTTCATCACAAAATGCTGCTCTTTGTCCTAGTGCTTATATTTATCATATGGCACTCTATCCTAGTGACACTCACTATTCATCACAAAGTGTTTCTATTTATCCTAGTGGTACTCCATGTTCATCACAAAGTACTACATGTTTTTGCACTCCCTGTTCATCACAAAGTGTTGCTCATATTTACACTCCCTCTTCATCACAAAGTGCTTCTCATATTAGTACTCCTTGTTCATCACAAAGTACTATGTCTTGGTACTCCTTGTTCATCACAAAGTGCCTCGATCTATCCTATCCTAGGGCCTCTGCTTGAGTGTATCCTCTTGAGTAATTTCCTAATTGGCAACGTATGTTCTATCACAGAATTGTCAATCCTAGCCCTATCTGCTATCCTAGTCTTCCCTAGGGGACCTGCTTGAGTGTATCCTCTCAATAGCTGATCCAATCAACAGCGTATGTTCATCAGAGAACTATCAATTTGTCCTAGAAGACACACACACGCCTTCATGACATAAATGTGCTTACATATTGCATAGACGTGCTTGAAATACACAGGCGTGCCTATGCTTTGCACATACGCGTTTGCTCTGCACAGACGTGCCCACATAGCATAAATGTGCCTTTTTCTACTCAGACGCATCTGGCACAAACACAGACGTGCTCGCATTTGACATAGATGCCTTTTTCTGCTCAGACGCGTCTAGCACCAGCACAAATGCGCCTCGGCATTTTTTGACTTTGTTTGACATATTCTAAAGCGTATTTATTTCTCCACCTAGCATGCATTAACGACAACAATCAATGCAATAAAGTACAAAGAGGTTTTGCAGTACTTACTAGCTCTTCTGCATCTGCTGGCCTCTGAAATCGGCAAACGTGATCGAATCTTTGAACCAATGCCATCGTTGTTGACTGCTACTGCTCTATTCTCTCTCTGCACTCTTGGATGTGTGGATGACAATGAGGATGTATTCCCCTCATGGTCTATCTTATAGACTGCCCTAGCCCTAGCCCTCGTTTCCTGAGTCAATCTTCTTTATCCCATGACTCTGTCACTCTATCCTACATTGTCAGTCCTTTCTAGCCTTTCTTTCTTATCGAGAGATTGTTTGTGATCTTTTCATACATTTTCATCCAATCTCTCGAGGGGGCATATCATTCCCATCTTGGGGCAACTTTGTATCAGTTCATATTATCTTATTTGAAACAACGCGACAAGTTGCATTGTCTCAAAGAGGGGCAAAATGTAGACACCTAAAATTGTCATGTCTAATTAAATAAATATCTTTATTTATTTAATTATTTTATCCTAATTCTTCTATTAATTAAATAAATCTTTATTTATTTAATTAATTCATTTATCCTCTTCTAGCCTTATTTCTCATTTAAATAAAGACATTTATTTATTCAAATTCTCTTTTTCCTAAATTAAATAAATATTTTATTTATTTAATTGATCCCACTTCTTCTATTAATTAAATAAATCTTTATTTATTTAATTAGTTCATTAACCTTTTCTACCTATGACACATGTCATTCATTTCTTAATTCCTACACTACCTACCCTCTCTTTATTTTCTTATTTCCTCTACCTACCCTCTAATCATAGCCGACCGTTTATCTTTTACACCTCTTAATCTTATCCCTCCATTTCTTATAGTGTCTTCTATATAAGGAGATGTTTCCTACATTATCAACCCCGATCAGTTGACTTCCCAACTATGCTTTTGAACTTTCATATGCGATCAAGCCTATTTGCAACCACATTTCCGTTCTTTGTTGAGCTCTTGTGCACACATAAAATCTGAGAGCAAATATATCAAGCAAGATCAATGGAGATAGGAAGAATGGAGATCCAAACCCTATTGGACATGTGATGGTATAATCTTTGTGATTTCATTTGATTTGCATTGCTTAGGTAATCTTCATATGTTATGGTGGATCTTTGTTGTTGTTAGGCTAGGGTTTTATGGTTGAATTCGTTTAGTCTTTCAATATTGTTGTTATCCATTTTCACCGTATACAATAACATTTGCTACCAAAAACTTTGAAATATTTCATAGTAGGAACATGACCAAACCAAATCTCATAAGGGGTCTTATCGATATCACCTTTGATATGAACTCTATTAAATGTATAGGCTGCAGTGCTAATAGCTTCTCTCTAGTAGACCTTCGGAACATTTCCTCCAATCAACATAGATCTTGCAGCATCCAAGATAGTATGGTTCTTTTTCTCAACAACTCCATTCTGTTGTGGGGTTCTAGGAGCAGATAGTTTTCTTTTGATTCCATGCATCTCACAGAATGAATTGAATTCACCGAAATAGAATTCTCCACCTCTATCAAATCTCAGACACTTTAGATTCAATCCAGAATCAATTCAACTTTATCTTTGAATATCTTAAATTTCTCAAATGCTTCTGATTTTTCCTTCAAAAAGATAACCCACGTCATCTTGGAATAATCATCAATTAGCAGCATAAAGTATCTATCACCCTGCATACTTCTAACATTTGTATGTCCACATAGGTTAGTATGCACAAGATCCAGCAATCCATCAGATGTTTACCATTTATTCTTGAAATAAATTCTTGTTTTCTTACCCAACTGACATTCCTTACATACCGGATTAACAAGTTTAACAATCTTAGGTAGATCTCTAACATCTTGTGTATAACTAGTCTTAATAAATGAATCAAAGTTTACATGACACATTCTTCTATGCCACAACCAACTCTCATATATCTTAGCAATCAAACAATTTTCTCACCAGCATTCAAATAAAAAATGTTACCTTCAATCTTAGTCTCAAATGCAATCTCTATACCGGAGGCATTTATCTTGCATTTACCATTCTTGAATTGTAGATCATAACCCTTGTCAACCATCTTTCCAACACTCAAACGATTATGTTTCAAACCTTCAACATACAAGACATCATCGGTGTTATGCTTACCATCAAAAGAAATAGACCTCTTCCATGGATTACATAGGCTTTGGCATCTCCAAATCTAACTATTTCACCAGCATGCCTTTCCATGCTTATGAATTTGCTTCTATAACTGATCATATGATGTGAACAACCACTGCTAATCACCCATTCACTGTTTTCTTCTACCTTAGCATCCAAAGATTTCTCCTCAGCAAAACAACTAGTGGAATCAATAGGTACAGGTATATCTTCTTTAATGGAAATAAACACAACTTCATCTCCTTCTGATTCATCATCTGTAATACCTTCATTTGCAGCATAATATCCATTCTTCTAGTTCCTAAACTTCCGGTTAGACTTATAAGGCTTATCATGCTTCTCATGCTTCTCATATCTATTATTCTTGTCATGTTTATCAAACTAATCATGTATGTCATACTTAGCCATTCTCTTTGGACATCTAGAAGAAAAATGTCCTGTCTTATTACAATAAAAACATATCAAGGGCAACTTTCCATCATACTTACCAGAACCTTTAGGCAATCTTCGGCCAATCAATGCTTCAAGATCATCAAGCTCTCTATCTTGCACTGTAATTTCTCTCCTTTCTCTTTTATATCTAGATATCCTGCACTCATTAGGATCATATTTTTGCTTATCAGATACAGATGTTGATGCTCTAAATGAAGACTCATACTTTACATGTGATTTTCCAAATTTGCTCAGCTCAAATGCAGCAAGTTTTCCAACCAAAATATCTCTTGTTATTGTAGTTACACTTCGGATCTCATCAATAGCGGCCTTATATTTATAAGCAGGAGGTAAAGATCTCAACACCTTAGCAATAATCACATCTACTTCTATATTTCCATCAGCACACCTAATACCAAGGACAAGTTCATTCACCTTAGCCATGTATGAATGTATGTTCTCATCATCTCCCATCTTCAATGCCTCATACTTTCCTTTTAAACTCTGCAACTTAGCAACTTTCACTTGACTATCACCTTCATATAGGATCTCAAGCTTCTCCCAGATCTCATGTGCGGTCTGAAGTCCTATAACATTTGTCATTTTAGAATCAGTCAAGGCACTAAGAAATGCTTCCTTTGCTCTAATGTTATATTTTGCTTCCTTAACCTCATTAGGAGTGGATGGTCCATTCTAAGGAATAACATAGACATTCTTAGTAATCTTCTAGTATTCTCTCCAAGACATCTCAAGTGCTCTTCCATCTAGCTCTTCCATACAGTATAGTTACTTCCATCAAACCTTGGACTAACCTTCTTGAAAAGAATACCTTGAGCAGTCATCTCGTATCTCGACAAGCGATTAAGATTCTACCAGATGATCTATCTCTGATACCAATTGTTAGTGGCAATCAAGAAGGAAGACTAAGAGGGGGGGTGAATCAGTCTTCATCGGATACATAAAATTAAACTTCAAAACATAAACTGATAGAATGCAGCAATAAATAGATAAGCAAATTAACAACACAACACACAACACCAATATTTTTGAGGTGGAAAACCTGGTTAAGGGAAAAGCCACAGTGGGAACCTACCTACAGTAAGATGATACTCTATAGTAGTATGTGAAAATATTACAATGGAGAATGCACATGCATTCAGACACACTACCTAGATCTCACTGCTCAAATAATATTTGCCCGAAAGGCTACAACCCTCAGGGAAGTCTCACTGACTTACAATATGATTCGGACTACAATCCAAAAGAAATGAACCATAATGAAAGCATCTACAAATGCCTGATGACAGTTTCGATTAAGTAAAGTTGTCTGCTCTGCAACACCACTCTCTCCTCAATCATAACACCAAAGGACAAATCTCTTTTTCATACATTCAACTCTCTAATAATGCAGACACAATACCGACACCAAAACTAAGTGAATAATTCAGCTATATATACAATTCATCAACCTTGATAACAAGGTCGGCTAAACCCTAACCCTCAACTCATAATTGCAATAATTACATTGCATGATACAAAGATAAACTACTCGACCAATATAATTAATTAGATTACATAGCATGGACCTAACTCAAATTCCCAAATGATCACATCCACCAGAAATCATGCCAAGATCAACCGTAACACGCTATACCACCAGAAATACTGCATAACACGAAAATCAACACCGGTTGATGAAAACCACCAAAAACTCACACAACGATCAATACAGATCATGAAAACAAAGAGGATATGACTAGGAAACGCCAACAAGCACATTGGAATCATCACCAATAGTTGCACCAATACCACTAATCAAATCTTGATCAACATCAGAAAGCTCAAGAACATAGCTAATCAGCAACTACCAGGAAGAAATATAACTTGTGAGGAACCAAAGCATGAACCATCTGAAATGAAGATACACAAGATCATCCCAAACAATATCCCAAAGCCTCAACACAAGATCTGATCACACCAGAATATACCGAACTAAATACCGGATTCTA
Source organism: Cryptomeria japonica (assembly GCF_030272615.1). Classification (NCBI taxonomy): domain Eukaryota; kingdom Viridiplantae; phylum Streptophyta; class Pinopsida; order Cupressales; family Cupressaceae; genus Cryptomeria; species Cryptomeria japonica. The sequence goes on along the minus strand of NC_081408.1, from coordinate 61,617,078 downwards.
CAAAGCAGTGATCAGCATAACCAAACTACAAAACCAGATCAGAAGATCTTCCCAAGCTCACAAGATATGTTGACATCAATGACAACAACATATCCTAGAAGTAGAAATGTACAACTATATCCAACAACTCCAACACTTCCCCTCCACCATCTCCCCCACCTAGCTATGATGAGCTTCCATATACTTCTATCCTTTCTCAAATTTCAATACCAATATCTCAAGAGCCTCAACCATCACAAAGGATACTTGTAGAAGATGCAATGAAGAGACCAATGGTTGCATCTTCCTCTTCCAATGGAAAACTATATCTAATAGTTCTAATACTTAATATAAGTACAAATCCAAGAACCAATAAGATGAGAGGGGGGGGTGAATCATACAAACTTAATCATCCATAAAAACATCAGATTCAACCTCGGTAACATATACTTCAGTAATATAACCAAAACTGTCAAACATGCAAACTCAAAAGAATATAAACATCATAAACCTCATAACACCAGATTTAACGTGGAAACCCAAATAGGGAAAAACCATTGTAGGATTTTGAACCCACTAAGAAATATACTCTTCTAGAGTATGCTCGGTTAAAAGCAAATCCTGTTAAAGATTACAAACACATTGCTAGATGTGACCTAGTTAAGGGATTTCCCTCAGATCTGTTAGGATCTTCACTTTGTTAGAAGTGACCTTGTTAAAGGATTTCAAACACTCAATCAGAATGTCACCTTGCTAGAGGGTTTTACAAATAAGGCTGTTAAGTCCACTCGGTTAAGAGATTTTCTGTCACTTTCACAAAATAACAGTAATAAAATCTATCTGCAACTTCACATCTAAAATGCTAAAGCAGATTCCTATTTGTTCAATACAATCTAGACATAGAACTAATCTTGTCTATCTGTTGGGCTTCTATAATCTATTATTCTAATAGGTCTTCAAGCTTCTATGCTCGGTAATCACTATGTAGCATCCCTGTGCATACACTTGCCCGCATACATTGTTTATCAACAGTTTCCTATTTATAAACAATTAGGTAACCGCTTAATCTCCTTGATCACATTTCCCATGATCAATCATAGCCATTAGATCTTCGATCTTGTCCAGGTTCAATGCATCTTTCAATCTGAAAATGTTTTACCCCGCCTTGGAACTTGCATATTAGTCTTGGAACTTGTGCCAGGGTATTGCGGTTCAATCTGAGCTGTAGATCTTCATGCCAACTTTTCATTGCCTTAGATTCGTTAACAAACTTCTTCCACGGCTCACCAATCATTTAATCAGTTCCAGCTCATCAGCTTCCTTCATTAAATAATGCATGTAAACATTTAATGCATTCTGTTATAGCTCGGTTACAACTTGGTAACAACTCGGTGAATACTAAACTTCTCGGTAGATGTTATGCCTTCATTAACCGATAGCGATAACCTTAGGGTTTACAAACTAGGTTCCTTAGGGTTTACCGACTAGGTTCTTTGCTTGATAACATAGTATAGTATTAACCTTTACATTTTACAACAAAAGTATGATGTTAAAACAATCTAAAACATCATGATCTCATCATTGTCTGACTCGGTACTAGTCGCCCATTGAATACCTTATTCATCCCCTTATTCATCATATTCTATCATGTGTCTTTTACCAACATCTTTATAATCTTCATATCATACTTCTCAAGATATGGAAACATCATACTGAATTAGAAAATCAATTTCTTGACATCAATGACAAAATAATAATATAAAGACAGTAAACATCTTTCAGTTATATCCATTATCATCAACAACCTTCTCAATATCCTTATGAAATGCCAACAATCTTTCATTGTCTGTTATGATGCAATATTGCCAACAATCTCCCCCTTTGGCATTGATGGCAAAACCAATTGATTTGACCTTAAAAGATTTGGATTGTTGTAATTCGGAAATGTTGAAATGCTCTCCCCCATACATTAGACTTCTCCTATTTTCAGTCTTCTTTCCAATCTGTAGTCTGCTCAATTTTCCTTTAATCTTCTCCCCTAATAGGTCTTTTCCCCCTTGTAGGTCTTCTCCCCCTTTGACAACAATGCCAAAAAGTAAAGAACTAAAACATAATTACTTTCTGTAAGAAGTGATTTCCTACTGTTGTGTATCAGCTGAGTCTCGATCAGAACATTTGTCTTCAATTCTTGTTCCCTATAATATTTCCTGTACACCTTTAGAAAACATGCTAAAGTGTATAAATCAGCATCAACTCCTAAAAGATATTCAATAGAGTCATCGGATTGAAGCGTTCACTGAACTCGGTCAATGAGTAGAAGATAGGGGTACGACCCCTAACTTACTTCTGAGATATTCAAAAGTGTCCCTAGGTAGTGGCTTGGTGAAGATATCTACTATTTATTCCTTCGTGCTAACATACTCCAACACCACTTTCTTCTCTTGAGCTTCTTCTCTAAGATAATGATATTTGATAGAGATGTTCTTTGTCTTAGAGAGCATAACAGGGTTCTTTGAAATATTAATGGCACTAGTATTGTCACAGAATATAGTTACTGGCTCGGTAACTTTCTCATTTATACCTTCCAACAATTGTTTGATCCATGCAATGTTGGTACAATTCAATGTTGCAACAACGTATTCAGCTTCTGTTGTTGACTGTGAAACACATCCTTGTTTCTTGCTAAGCCAACTCACTAGTCTTTCTCCTAAAAAGAAAGCTCCTCTACTTGTGTTTTTTCTGTCCTCAATGTTGCCTGCCCAATCAGCATCAATATAAAATTTTAAATCAAAATCATTTTCTTTCTGATATACTAAGCCATAATCCTCTGTCCCTTTCAAGTATCTAAAAATTCTTTTGATTGTTGGCATGTGTGTTTCCTTAGGATCTGCAGAGAATCTTGCAACTATACCTATTGCATGTGCTAAATCTAGTTTGTTGCGAACAACATATTGTAGCTTTCCAATCATGGATCGGTAAAGTGTCTCATCAATAGATGCAGATTCATCATTTTTTGACAATTTACAGTTGGTAGTCATAGGAGTACTTACTGGTTTTGAATCCTCCATTCCAAATTTCTTCAAGATTTCCTTTATGTACTTGGATTGAGTAATGAAAATCTAAATTTTTATTTGCAGTATCCGTAAACCTATAAAATACTTTATCTCACCAATTAATGACATCTCAAATTCTTTGCTCATTTCATTTCCAAAGTTCTTGCATAAAGAGTCATTGCCACAAAATATAATATCATCAACAAATATGGCTGAGATCAGTATTCCATTTTCATCATTCTCCATGTACATGTTGTTGTTCTCACTTGCCTTATAAAACCAATCTTAATCAAATAAGAGTGCAATCTTTCATACCATGCTCTTGCTACTTGTTTCAAACCATACAAAGCTTTGTTCAATTTACATACTTGATCTTTATTATTGTCTTCAACAAATCCTTCAGGTTGTTCAATAAAAACTTCTTCTTCTAATATTCCATTCAGAAATGCAGATTTGACATCCATTTGATATACCTTGAAATTTTTGAAAGCAGCATAGGCCAACAATGTTCTTACTCCTTCAAGTCTAGCAACAGGTGCAAAAGTTTCACCATAATCAATTCCTTCTTCTTGAGCATAACCTTTGCAAACTAGTCTTGCCTTGTTTCGAATTACCTCTCCTTTTTCATTTAGCTTGTTTCTGAAAATCCACTTTGTACCGATTACATTTTTGTCCTTTGGTCTTGGAATTAGTGTCCATGTGTCATTCTTCTTGATTTGATCAATCTCTTCTGTCATAGCATTTATCCAATCTTCACTGTTAAATGCCTCTTTCACTATTTTTAGTTCAAATTCAGATATCAAACATGTGTTCTATCTTAGTTTGTTCCTTGTCATTACTGGATCATCCTTATCTCCTATAATTTGACTTGGTGCATGATGTCTTCTAACATACTTGGCTAATACAGGCTCGGTAGGCTCTGTATGATCTTCTTCATCACTTGGTAATTGGATATTCTCTTTATTTTCTTCAATAGTCTTCTCGGTAGGACTTCTCGGTTGAACATAGACAAATTCATCATAGTCTTCTAGTTCCTTGGAATTTCCTTCATCATTTCTTTCTGCAAATTCATCCATTTTCACATTTGCACTTTCTACTATTTTGTTAGATGATTTGATCAGACATTTAAATGCTTTGCTTCTAGAAGAATAACCTAGAAACGTTCCTTCTTCACTTTTCTTATCAAATTTGCCATTTCTATCATCTTTGTGAACATAGCATCTACTTCCAAATATTTTAAAATAACTTACATTAGGTTTCTTATCATACCAAATTTCATATGGTGTCTTCAAAGTACCTTTCTTCAATTGAACTTGGTTCAAGGTGTAAACAGATGTGCTTATTGCTTCTCTCCAAAATGTTTGTGGCACCTCCTTTTCAATCATCAGTGTTCTAGCACAATCCATAATAGGTCTGTTTCTTCTCTCAGCTATTCCATTCTATTGTGGAGTTCTTGGTGTAGAGACTTGTCTTTTAATACCATGATCATTGCAAAATAAGTTGAACTCATCAGATGTGAACTCTCCTCCTCTATCTGATCTAAGACAATTCATTTGTCTTCCTGTTTCATTTTCAACTCTTGCTTTGTACCATTTAAACATTTGAAAGCTTCTGATTTTTCTTTTAGAAACATTACTGACATCATCCTTGAATAGTCATCCACAAATAATATGAAATATTTATCACCATAATAACTTTGAACTTTCATAGGACCACAAAGATCAGTGTGCACTAGATCTAAAATTCCCTTAGAAGTGTAAGACTTACTTGTAAAGCTTGATCTTGTCATCTTACCCATCTGGCATCCTTGGCACATAGCATTCTCAGGTTTTTCAAGACTCGGTAGACCTCTTACTCAGTGCTTCTTGCTTATTTTGATCAGATTATTAAAATTGACATGACAAAACCTTTTATGCCATAACCAGGTATCATCTAACTTTGCATGCAAACACTTATTCCGAGTTGAGTCAAGGTGAAATGTATTACCTTTTGTTTGTGTCCTAGTAGCAGCTAACTTTCCATTCTTGTCATGAACTTTGACAATTCCCTTCTGAAATTCTATTCGGTAACCTATGTTGTTTAGCTGTGCTACACTCAACAAATTGTATTTCAAACCTTCAACCCAATAAACATCATTGCATCTTGCATTATCAAGAAGTGTTATAGATCCTTTACCTCTCACCGGACATGGTGCATCATTACCAAATCTAACATAGCCTCCATCATAATCTTCTAACATAACAAACTTGTGTTTATCCCCTGTCATATGATGTGAGCATTCTCTAATCTATAATCCAAGAATCATTAGTGTTTATGTGAGATATTAGGGCTTTTTCTTCATACCTTTCTTCATCTGATCCATCTTTGATAGCCACATAAACTACTTCCTCTGTATCAGTCTCATCTAATTTATCATCATTGGATTCCTCATCAGCTATTAAACATGTCTTTCTATCTCTTCTTCCGAAGTCTCGGTGTCCTCTATAATAATTATCTTTTTGTCTGTCATCTCGGTAATCTCTCTTTTCAGTAAAATCTTTGTCAGGAAAGTTAGAACCCATATGTCCTATCTTATCACAATTGAAACATTTCAAAGGTAGCTTTCCTTTATACTTACCTTTGCCTCTCAGTAACCTTTTGGCTAATAGTGCTTCAAACTCTTCTTGCTTTCTAATTTCCTCATATAATTTGTGTACTACCTCCATGTTCTTATGAAATATTTCACTTGCTCCACTGTGATCTCCTTCAGAGTACTTATGCTTTCTTTCATTGAAATCATTAGATTCATCAAGATGAAAAAAACTAAATGCAGATTCAACTTTATTTACCGAGGATCCACTATTATCAAAATTACTTAACTCAAATGCATGTAGCTTACCAATAGTAGCATCTAAAGAAACTGGCATATTTGGTACGGATCTCAATTCATTGATTGCAGAGACTCGGATTGCATAAGCTAGTAGAAGGGTTCTTAACAACTTACTTGTTATATCCTTTTATTCAATAGTTCCACCTACTCCTTTGATTTCATTGACAATCTCCTTTAGTCTTGTACTGTACTAAGTTATGTTCTCACCTTCATTCATCCTCATAGATTCAAGTTGTCCTCTTACACTATCTACTTTTGCTCTTTGAACATGTTCATCTCCTCCATATACTGATATGAGCTTATCCCACATTGCCTTTGCATCATTGCAGCCTTCTAGATCATTAAACTCTAAATCGGTCAATGCAGATGTTATTTCAATCATTGCTTGAATATGTTCTTGCTTTGCCTTTATCTCTTCCATAGTCAATGGATAGGTGCTCAGTGTGACAAAATCATTCTCTAGATAGTATACAACATATTCTCCAACTCCTGATAGATGTAGCTTCATCTTTTTCTGCCATGTAGAGAAACTTGACTTGTTCAACTTCGGTGCATCCCTCTTATACATCTTTGGATCTTTAACTCAAGTGCCTTTAAACTTTCCTTCCAGAGTCCAAAGCTCTGATACCAATTGATAGTTCTAATACTTAATATAAGTGCAGATCCAGTAACCAACAAGATGAGAGGGGGGGTGAATCATACAAACTTAATCATCCATAAAAACATCAGATTCAACCTCGGTAACATATACTTCAGTAATATAACCAAAACTATCAAACATGCAAACTCAAAAGAATATAAACATCATAAACCTCATAACACCAGATTTAACGTGGAAACCCAAATAGGGAAAAACCAATGTGGGATTTCAGACCCACTAAGAAATATACTCTTCTAGAGTATGCTCGGTTAAAAGAAAATCCTATTAAAGATTACAAACACATTGCTAGATGTGACCTAGTTAAGGGATTTCCCTCAGATCTGTTAGGATCTTCACTTTGTTAGAAGTGACCTTGTTAAAGGATTTCAAACACTCAATCAGAATGTCACCTTGCTAGAGGGTTTTACAAATAAGACTATTAAGTCCACTCGGTTAAGAGATTTTCTGTCACTTTCACAAAATAACAGTAATAAAATCTATCTGCAACTTCACATCTAAAATGCTAAATCAGATTCCTATTTGTTCAATACAATCTAGACATAGAACTAATCTTGTCTATTTGTTGGGCTTCTATACTATGTTATTCTAACACGTCTTCAAGCTTCTATGCTCGGTAATCACTATGTAGCATCCATGTGCATACACTTGCCCGCATACATTGTTTATCAACAGTTTCCTATTTATAAACAATTAGGTAACCGCTTAATCTCCTTGATCACATTTCCCATGATCAATCATAGCCATCAGATCTTCGATCTTGTCCAGGTTCAATGCATCTTTCAATCTGAAAATGTTTTACCCCGCCTTGGAACTTGCATATTAGTCTTGGAACTTGTGCCAGGGTATTGCAGTTCAATCTGAGCTATAGATCTTCATGCCGACTTTTCATTGCCTTAGATTCGTTAACAAACTTCTTCCACGGCTCACCAATCATTTAATCAGTTCCAGCTCATCAGCTTCCTTCATTAAATAACACATGTAAACATTTAATGCATTTTGTTATAGCTCAATTGCAACTCAGTAACAACTCGATGAATACTAAACTTCACTCAGTAGACATTCTACCTTCATTAACCAATAGCGATAACCTTAGGGTTTACCGACTAGGTTATTTGCTTGATAACATAGTATAGTATTAACCTTTACATTTTACAACAAATGTATGATGTTAAAACAATCTAAAACATCATGATCTCATCATTGTCTGACTCGGTACTAGTTGCCCATTGAATACCTTATTCATCCCCTTATTCATCATATTCTATCCTATGTCTTTTACCGACATCTTTAAAATCTTCATATCATACTTCTCAAGATATGGCAACATCATACTAAATTAGAAAATCAATTTCTTGACATCAATGACAAAATAATAATATCAAGACAGTAAACATCTTTAATCAGTTATATCCATAATCATCAACAACCTTCTCAATATCCTTATGAAATGCCAACAATCCTTCATTGTCCGTTATGATGCAATATTGCCAACAGTATCAAGTTATAGAGAGACCTATAGTTTTGACTCCTTTACACACATTGTCCCTAAGTAGAGACATTCTACTTCAGTCCCATGAGAACTTAGATTTTTAGGGAGAGGCACCTTTGCCTCCACATAGATTTGACACTAGATTGGGTGTCACAATTCAGGACCTTTCACAAGAGTGGTCTGTTGATTCTTTCAAGATTGGAGGTGATTTCAGTGAGGATATAATACTAAACGCTTATGAGCAGTTCATGAATGATGACAAATTAATCAACATGAGAGAATTATAGTAGTTTCTAATAAGGAACATGGTGGATGAATTGGAAAGGAGGAGACTTGGTAGCCTAAGGGAGGATTAAAGACTTAGAATGAAGGATGAGCTCCTAAGGCCAGTTAAGGAGCAATTGGCCACCATGACCCCTAAAATGGGGAGATAGATTGTAAGAAAAATGGTGTGCTTCTCCTCGTGGGGTGGGATATCTCCTTTGCAGTAGCACTTGATGCCATGAGGAAAAGGCATGATATTGATTTGGACACAATGGATCCGAAACAAAGGAATAAGGTGCTCTTTGGAGCAATTTTTGATGATCCCCTCGATCAATTGGTCATCTGGTGTCTACACTGAGTTACAAGAAGGCTAACCCTAAGCCATGAAATGGATCAATTATTTGGAAGTTTATTGGTTAAAAAAAGTAGTTGATACTATTGCCACAGAGGCCACAAGTAAAATTTTTCCCATAAGGTGGCAATGAAAGTAGATGAGGAAGTCTATCTCTTGAAGGATAGGGTGAAATCATTAGATGAACGATTATATTCAGACCCAACATACAAGCCTCCAGCCATGTTAGATTATTCCTTAGAAGAGGGGATGCAATTGATAAGAGACCTAGCTTGAGCTAGGTTAGATATGGAAAGGATGACTAATGAAATTGACATGTTAAAGATGGATGCCTCAAGGATAGAGAAAATTTTCATTACAAAGATGACTCAATCCTTACTTGATTCAAAGTTCACCACTATTTTGGATCATGCAAATGCACCTTGGGACAATCACAAAGAGCTATTGGGATTTTTTTAGGAGCACTTGAGATGGAAAAGGTTCATTTCTTGCTATATATCTCACATGAGAAAGATAATTATTGTTTTGGAGATTACCATGATCAAACCCATTCCTCTCCATTTGTATGGTATTTTGGTACAGTTTGAGATGATGAAACAAGTTTTCATCATTCACATAATGTATACACAAAGGATAAAGGTTGAGATAAAAAATTCCAACGTTTGGTTGCATGCCATATGATAGTCTTGTTTGACAAAGAAAGGAGTAGTTTGGAAGGAATAAATTTGTTAAGATCTAGATTAGATTGGAAGACAGAGATTGGGACAACACTGGACCCAATATTGATTGACATCTTTATAGATGAGGGGCAGATGTTGAAGAACATGGAATCATATATGGATGCACTATCAAGGTTGGACAATGGGATGACAAAGATGGAGGTAGCCAGAATAGAGATAGATGATGGGGACTACCAAAAGTACATCAGAAGGCTTCAGGACTTCAAGCAAAATGGATTTGCATATTTCTAATCCTCTCTTTCCTCTATTTTTACAATTTTAAAATTTTGAATTGTCAATTTCCCACCTTTTTTTTAATATTTTGTTTCTTTCTTCTTTCTCGATGTGTACAAATCAAAAAGAGTGTATTTATTGGAAATGTGAAAAATCTTTGACATTTTTAGAGAATATTGACTTTTATCTTCTCTGTTTAATGCATATATTTGGTAAATATTTGGTAAGTTGCTCTGTATCCATATGCATTTACTAGGTCTACAGGATTATCAAATTTTCCATCTTGATAAGAGAGCTCGTGTAAAGACAATCAAAACTATAGATCATCCACAACAACTACCACCTACGGAGGAAGATAGAAGAATGTATGTCCTTGTCAGGAACTTCAAAAATTTATTTTGTCTTTTTCCTATTAGGCAGTCACCTACAAATTTTGGAATTGTAAAAGGCTTGAAGCTTGTTGCATCCTCAATTTTTCTAGAAGAGGATATTCAATGCCTTGTGTCGACTCTCTAGGTCCATATAGGAATTTTATTTGAATATTGTAAGAGAACTCTTTCAGCAAGGGTGAAAATATACATAGAAAGTCCATAGTTTTGCAAGATAGTATTGTAACCAGTTTCATATACTACTTGCAATCTCTTTTCAATTGAGATGCAAAAGTACTTTGTAGTTATATAAACATCTTAAAATTGAGTTCAATGATTTCCAAGTTGTTCTCTTTGTTTTGTTTTCTAGAATCTTATATGAATCAATGAATCAAGGATTTTTTGGTTTATGTTTCTACACTATGTTGTTGAATTTGAATGGAATTAAGCTTCTTCTAAAGTAGAGGATTAAATTGCTTATTTCAATCAAAATAATTTTAGTGGAGGACAAATTTGAGGAAGATGCAATTAGGAAATTCATTTATGCTATGATTAATATCAAATAATAGTCATATTAGGCATAGAATGTTGCAAAGCTTGCATATCTCATATTGTAATAATATTTCATCTTGCCCAACAGATGAGGCACTGGTCACAAAATCATGTTGCTAACTATGGCAATTAAAATTAAGGAAACATTAATCTTTTTATTCACTTTCTATTTAGTTTTTGAAAATAATAGGAAATATTGATTCTCAAAATGATTCAGAATACATATGCAAGGATAAAATCCATTATCCAATAATTTTAAAGGTTTTCTGATTCACTCAATAGATTGAGAATATATTTGTGGTAGTACTAAAAGGATATTGAAATCATCATAAGATTACTATAGAAGGGATACCCACCTATGTCCAATAGAGCTTAAAGTGTAGAGAAAGTGACTAGTTCCTTATCCCTAGTTACTATTATGTTAATTGGTCCACCAATCCAATACCTTGAAGATTGAGATTGGCTACTCATAAAGGATTCTTGGAACCATCAATTGGAACACCAATAGGCACTATCCATGATGCCACACAAGTCCACCATCCTTACAAAATTGACAAAAAAAAATTCAATTAAAATAAAAAATTGTAATTATCTTATATAAAATTAAAATACCATCAATCAACCTCAACTATTTCAACATTGTCTTTTATGGAAATGAATAAATTATTGTAGACAAATATGTCATCCTTGAAGCATTAAATCCATCAACTATAATACAACCTACTCTGAAGCTTGCAATGAATGATGACTACGCCAACACTATCAAACAAGACTTAGCAAAAAGAGGCAACGACTATTCCCCAAACAAAACAACAATTGATCAAAAACACAAATTTACATAAGACAATTGTTTTTCTACAAATTTTTTTACATTTTTATAGCATTGAGAGGGAAGATAAAATCTATTGTGATTTGTAGATTTTGTGTTTTTGATCAAGTGTTGTTTTGTATGGAGAATAGATGACTCCACAAAAAGTTATGACAAGGCAAGTGTGATGTCCCCTTCTAGCTAGTGACATCATGCTAGCCAATGAGTAGCCTATAATTGGACCCTCGTAGGCTAATGTGGATGGTTAGAGGGTCTTTTGAGGATTGATTCTTCTCCAACATTCAGGGAATTGGCCTTTGTTCGATATCATTTGGACTCCATTTACCATACTTACTATGTATAGTAAGTCAGGGGTAATAGAGATGGACCCTTTCTATTTTTAGAAAGTGTGTTTGGTCACATGGGGAATTATGAGGAGAGATTCCTATTTCAGACGGCATAGCAATCTAACAAGTATTTCAAGAGATATTAAAGTTTAAGTGACTTAAGTGATTTATTTAAATATTTTAATGTTATTATAAAGTTATAAAGTAACTTATAATAATAAAGTCACTTTAATATTATAAGGTGCAAATATAAGAAAATCTGTTATCCCACATTAGGAAGAAAAGTAAGTGAGCTCCTACAAGGAAAGAATAAATTAACATGAGAGGTTCTTTCTTATCATCGGATTATTGTCAATTGCATTTGATATGAAATTGGGAGAAGAAGCCAAGGGTTTCTGATTTCAATTAGCCATTGGAGAGCGTCAATTCTTCAGTGTTGCAACCATTTGAGGTGGTGAAATATCCACTGAATTTGGCATTTCCGGAGAGCTTCACTCTGGAGTTCTATTTGTGCTTAAAGTAAAGGAATAACAGAAAGGGTTTGAAGAATATTGAGGACTATCGAGTGCAGACCTGAAGATTCATTGGCAGCCATTAGTAATCATTTTTTTTAAAGTTTGTTCTTGCTGCTACAGTGCGCATGAACAGTACCCGTGAACAGTGTGCATGAACAGTGTTGCGCTATAGTATTTGTGCTTGATTCCGATTGCAACTTTCATCTCCATCATTGAGCATCACTATTATCAGGTTCCTCTTGCAACTATTAGTAGTTAGTATTGAAATCTTAGGCATATAATTTTGTTGTTGTAAGTGATAACTTAGAATCAGATTTGGCATTGCTGTAGTCTTTTTGTAAGCCAATTACTCTTGGCAAATCCATAGCAGCATTGTACTTAGGAATGAATTCAATAAAGAAGATATATGTTGCATACCATTTGTTTGACGAAATGTCCTTTTAATAGCATATATGATCAGCATAATAGTTGCATGCCAGTTGTTTGTCGAAATGTCAGTTGGCTGTAGGTATGCATTCCATATCTAGTTTTCATGTATATGCATTGAAAATACCAAAAAGAACTGCACTCGCATACTAGTTCATTGTAAGAGGTATTGTCAACATCATTTGTGAACTTCCTAAATTTCTTGGCAACTTTCAAAGTGTATCAAACAATCTGAAATACAAAAATCAGAATAGAGAAAGACAACATACAAAGTGTTTGACAATATTCCTTGAGCCAAAATCAGTCAGTTTGGGCAAGGGATACTACAGCAATGCAAAAGAAAAGAAAAATTCTTCAAGAAAATTGTAACATGCTCAAAACAACTTAAAATTTTACTTCAGCCCAAGTCTTTGTCACTTTCATAGGAATGTAATCACATGAACATGAGATTTATAGAGGACAATATGCTAGAATAAGGGATAACATTTAATGGAGATTAAAGAAGGTAATAGATATTTAGAATATTTTTTCAATTGTTAAAATAATAATATATATTGAGTGGAAGATTAAAAATAAACTTTAATAATGTCTCATGAATCTTTATTTGGGTAGTTTCATAGAAATTCTCATGTGATACTAAAAATGAGGTCGAGTTTGGTGCTCTATTTGAAGACCTAAAACAATGTGAATAAAAAGAATCCCATATCTATCAATGTATAAGGGGACTCAATGATCTGCATTGATGCAATTAAAGCTTGGAATATGTATAATTGAAAGTTTCGAAAGTGGATAGATATGATTGGACTAGTTTTGGAAAGAATGGTTAATTATTCAATCAAGCAAGGACTTATTAAGAATCAAATAAAGCTACAAATTTTCTTGTGAACTATGGTATCAAGTAGAATGAGTCTAGATAATAATATCAAATGAAAGCTATATTTGGGAGGATCTTGATAGGATACTTGAATTTGATATGTGTGTTGTACCAAGTGTGGAAATTTGAAATAGGAGACAAGAACTATTCTAAGATGAGTCCTTCAAATTCATAGTAGAGTGGTTGTAACTATAAGATAATGCCAAACATGGATGCTTTAACATGGCAATTATATATCATTTTTGGCAAGGAAAATGGAACACATGTATCCAAATTCCTAGGTACTAATGTAGCTATCAAAATAAAGATTTATCAACTCAAATTGGGAGATTGTCCAACATTATTGTTCTTTCGATTGAAAAAGAAATTACAACAACAATTGGCAAGTAGATCATATTTGAATTTGGCCATGTACATGATAAGGTTAATCTAGAGAATTTCATGTCAAAATTTATTGATGTTCATGGAAGGAAGATGCATGGTAAGCAATAAACAAACAAGTATATTCAAAGATCATGGTGTAAGGATGCATTTTATTCCATTCCAAACTATGATCAAAGGGCATTGATGGAATATATTGGAAGAGTATTTAGTAGAGTGGCATTGAAGAGTAGTGTCGAATTAAGAAAATATCTTAGGCTATTTTTGTTAAGTTTGTTGAATTTTAATTTGGAAGAGCACAGGAAAATCATAGTTGGTTAGTTTAATCTCCTTTCTCCACTATAAAAGGAGAGGCTTCAAGAACTTAAGGAAGGCCTAATTTAACTCTTGCATAATATCAACTAAGAGTAGCAAAAAGATAAAAGAAAATCACCTTAGTTTTGAAGCTTGTATTTACTTCTCTAAGTTTAATGAAAGTGATTTGTTCTCATAGATGCAAATTGCTTTAAAAACTTATTTAAATTATAAACATGAGAAAGAAAATAAAAAATGATTGATGATCTAGGTTTATGATGAAGATCTACTCCACCTAAGTACAATAACAACACGAGAAATGCAAGAAGAAAATACTTGCTTCTTATTACTCCAATGAGATAGAAAATTACAATATTCAAAACTCACTCTGAATGCCTAACCACTAGGCCAATCCTCCCTTTTATAGCACTCTTTGTGCCTCTTGGATGTTGCAAAAAATGGTGTTGCAACCTTGCATTTACATGAGATTGATATTTATAGTAAGTTTTCATTTCAGCATGAAATGGTGCGAAATTATCCCCAAAGCTTCTAGTTTTCTAGATAAGCATTTCAATAAACGTTCATCATAAGTTCACAGCTAATTTTGAAGATATTAAAGTTTTTGTTTTGGAGGGGTCCACTAAAAGTTTTAAATTTAATTTCAAGGACTTTAGAGGCCCCAAAACTACCTGAAAAATGAGCGTAAACAACATGGCTACTTACAAGGCAATAGAGAACTTCACGAGCTTTTCGACGCTTCAATTGGTTCATCCATAGGAGACACAATTCTCAAGTTATGGCCTCTGAAAGTTTGTACTCTTGAAATAGGAAATACAAAATACATCGAACACGTAAATGAGCTATAAAAGGGAGGGACACGTGTTGATGTGTGTTTTAACACGTCATAAGGTATCTAGAAGGGAGATAAGGTCAGCTACACCTTATTGGGTGGTTTTGGCCCATGGTTTTATAATACCGTTTGACGATTTCTTGTATTGTATCTCCTATATATGAGGTGTGTGAGATAGAGGTTGTGTGTAAGAGTCTTATGGATATTGAGTTACCTCTGAATCTTTGATTAGTGGGACTCCTATGAAGACCTTTCTCTGCAAGTATGTTGTAATCTATTTTTTATTGTTTAATAATATATTGGGCGGTTTTTGGAGTGTGGGGTTTTTCTCCCGAAAGGGTTTTCCTCGCATAAATCACTATATTATGGTTTGAATGTTATTATGTTTATTTTTGTTTTTTGTAACTACTATAGCAATCTATAAAAAAAAATTCATTACCCTCCTCTCAAGGTTAGTGTAGGAAGTTGTTCTGCTACTTAACTTCCTTACAAGTGTTATCAGAGTCTGATCACCTTTGGTTTCAGTTGTTAGGTTTTTTTAAAACTAATCCAGATTTGAGTGGGAGCTTGTGCAGAAGACACTTTTTGATCTTGTTGTAGGAATTTTTCAGATGGCAAGTTCATCAAGGAGAATAGAGGTGGATAAATTCAATGGAAAGAATTTTGAGATGTGGAAGCTAAAGATGGAATATTTTCTAATAGATCGAGATCTATGGGATGTTGTTGATGCGAATGTCTCAAGACCTACATATCCTATTGTGGCTGCTCAGTATGATGTTATAGACCGAAAAGCCAAGGGTCTAATCAAGATTGTTCCTAGCAGACTTTGTTTTGATCAATATCCATGAAGAAAACTTTGAAGAGAAGCTATAGACCGAGCTTGGTGAAATGTATCAAACAAAATCTTTATTAAATAAAATTTTCTTAAGGAAGAAATTGTATTCCTTGAAGATGGAAGAGGGTGGACAAATTGAGACCAACTGGGAGCATTCAATATGCCGGTGGCTCAATTGGTATCTATTGGTGTTAAGATGGACAAAGAGAAGAAATGCCAGATCTTGCTTTGTTTTTTGCCTGATTTGTGGGATTGTTTTGTTATGACTATCGGTAGTACTTCTGTTGTTTTGAAATCTAAAGATGTGGTGGGTGCCCTACTTGGTGAAGAGATGCAAAGGAAGGTATCCATCAATTCAAAGGAATCCCTAACTATTCGTGGAATACCTAAGGAGAAAGGCAAGAAGAATGAGAAGCACGATAAGTCCAAATCCAGAGTGAGATAGAAATATTCTAGAAAGTCCAAAGTCGTTTGCTGGAATTGTGGTAAATCGGGTCACATCTGTGAGGACTGCAAAGAAGAAAAGAAGAAGAAAAAGAAAAAGTTATATTTTGATTTTGAGTTCGAGAAGGAAGATGGTGATGCATTCATTGCAACTTTGGTGACTCATGCAGGTAATGATGCCCGGTTAATTAACTCGGGGGAATCTTTTCATAAGACTTCCAATAGAGATTGGTTTTCTGAATATGAAGAATTTAATGGAGGTAAGGTTCGCTTGGGTGATGATTCACATTTAGACATTGTTGGTTGAGGTAAAGTTAGAATCAAGTTTTCTAATGGTAGAATAAAAAGGATTAATGGTGTGTTGCATATCCCTCGATTAAAACGATATCTACTATATGTGATCAAACTGATAGATGCGGGTGTGCAGGTAGTCTTTTTTGAAGCAGGACGTAAGATGATTAAGGGTGCTATGGTAATTTCTAGAGGTGTCAAGTTCAACACTTTGTATAAGCTAGATACATACACTATTGAGTGTAATAGCACTTCTTTAAAACGTAAATCTATGGATACTTCATCGGAAGATTTGAGGTTTTCACCTTCAACAAATGGACATTGTTTTTGGGTACCTAAGGGTGCTCTTTATTTTGAAGAAAAGTTACATGTAGTGAAGAGTACGTTATGAAACTAGAGGCTTGGCCACATTGGAGAAAAGGGTCTAAGGACCTTGAAAAATAAAAACCTTGTTGAAGGTTTGAATGATTGTAATCTTGACTATGATTTTTGTGAGCATTGCATTTATGGAAAACAAAACCGCGTTCAGTTTTAATCGAGTTCTCATAAAACTTGTGGTATTTTAGATCATATTCATTCTGATGTGTTTGGTCTTGTAGATGTTCCTCTGATTGGAAAATCCACATATTATGTTTCATTTATTGATGATTTTAGTAGAAGGGCATGGGTATATTTTCTAAAGAGTATATCTGAAGTTTTCAGTCAATTTAAAAAATTTAAAGCAATGGTTGAGTTGCAGTCTAGAAAGAAAAATAAATCTTTGAGAATTCATAATGGCGGTGAATTTTTCTCTAATGATTTTGATAGATTTTGTAAAGACTATGACATTAACAGACAGAAGACTCCATATTCTCCACAACATGATGGAGTTGCAGAAAGAATGAATAGGACATTGATGGAAAAGGCTACGAATATGCTTAGTGGTGTTGATCTAGATCAAAAGTTTTGGTCTGAAGCTATTTTCACTGTTTGCTACCTAATTAATGGGTCTCCTACATCAGCTCTTGTTGATAAAATGCCTATGGAATCATGGTTGGGTCACAAGCCTTCATTGAGATGGCTTAGATGTTTTGGTTGCAATGCATATGCACATGTGCCAAAGGAGAAGCAGACAAAGTTGGATAACAAGGCTATGAAATGTATCTTCATCAAGTACAGTTATGGAATGAAAGGATACAAGCTTTGGGACCTTGTTGCACAGAAGGTAATTCATAGTATAAGTGTTATTTTTAGAGAAATTAAGTCTCCTTTGGTTACATTGCAGCCACAATAGACTAAAAAGGAAGATGTAATTCAATTCCCTTCTACACCTGAAAGAGTTGAATCAAGACCCCTAGATAGGAAAGAAATTGAGGAGAGCTCATCTAGCTCTAAATCTTCAAAAGAGGAGGAAGAACCTCCAACTTAGCTTGTTCAAAGGTCTACAAGACATAGACAACCACCTGAAAGGTATTCACCTGATGATTGGAGATGTATTTTTTCTCTGAATACTAATGTGGATAAACTAAAATTTGTATAAGAGGCATTAGGTATGAATGATGCAGAATCTTGGAAGACTGCTACGGAAAAAAAAATGGCAGCTTTGAAAAATAATGATACATGGGATCTTGTACCATTGCCTAAAGGATGGAAACCTCTTGGTTGTAAATGGGTGTTCAAGAAAAAGATTGGTTCAGATGGAGGCATTGAGAAGTATAAAGGGAGGTTGGTTGCAAAAGGCTACTCTTAGGTTGAGGATGTTGATTATGGTGAGATATTTTCTCCTATTGCCAAAATGACATCCATTAGATTTTTGTTTTCTATTGTTATTGCTTATGAATTAGAGGTTTAGCAAATGGATGTGAAAACGGCTTTCCTTCATGGTGATTTGGAGGAGGCTATTTATGTGACACGACCAGAGCACTACATGGTGAAAGGTAAAAGTAATTTGGTCTGTAAATTAAAGAAACATTGTTGTGTAAATTAAAGAAATCTTCTACATATGTGTTGAGTTTGGGATTTGAACGTTCTAAATTAGCTCACTGTGTTTATTATAAATCTGATGGTGATCATTTCTTGTACATTGCATTGTATGTTGATGATATGCTATTCATTGCTAAAGGGAAAGGTATGATTTCAGAACTAAAGTCTCAGCTCGCTGCTAAATTTGAAATGAAAGATCTTGGTGCAACGAAACACATTCTTGGGATGGAAATTAGAAGAGATAGAGTGAATAGAAAGCTATGGCTAGGCCAGAATAAGTATGTGAATTCAGTGTTACAGAGGTTCAACATGCAATATTTTATACCATTGTGTGTTCCTTTTACAGTTGGAATGAAATTATCTGCTACAGATTGTCCTATAATATTATATATAATATATATAATTATATATATTACACACACACACACACACACACACACACACACACACACACACACACACACATATATTTTTGTATATATGTATATATACTATATGCACATACACAATAACTACATCAAAATGAAATTTTTTTACTTGTATATACATTTTTTATATTAAATTTCAATAGTTTAAGTTGAAACTTATTTAAAGCTTTATTTTTTTTAAGACATATATATATAGTCCAAAGCTTAGCTTCTATCCATCTAAAAGAGAAAGAAGATATTAATCAACAAATATATAACACAAACCTACAAACCCAAAACTCAATCAATGACTAAATAAATGACTTGCATGACTAAATAAATGACCAATTAACAATAATTAATGACTAAATAAATGACAATATTTTGTGATTATTTTGGACGAACTTTTCATCAATTTATCGACGAAAACATAGTGCCACTATTCGATGAAAGTTCGTCTAAATTTCAATGAAACAAATTTCGTTGAAAGAAGTGACGGAAAAAATGCGATGAAATTTTTTTCAGTGTTTCGTCAAAAAAGTGACGAACATTCGTTGAAATTTAGACAAACTTTTGTCGGAATTTGGAGACAAATACATTAGTGCTAGCAATTAATTTATTGTGTTTGATACTCCCTTTTGTCTTGTAAGTTGTTCGACAAGTGGGAGAATGTTGGGGAAAATGGCATCTCAACCTTGCATTTACATTAGGTTACTATTTATAGTAAGTTTGCATTTCAGCATGAAAAGGTGTGAAATTCTCCCCCAAGCTTCTAGTTGGCTAGATAGGCATTTGGATAAAGTTTCGTCATAAGTACACGACTAGTTTTGAAAATATTAAAATTTATGTTTTGGAGGGGTCTAATGAAAGGTTTAAATTTAAATTTGAGGACTTTAAAGGGCCCAAAACTCCCTATAAAGTTTGCTTAAATGGTGTAGCAGTTTATGAGGCAATAGAGAACTTAGTGAGCAACATAATAGCCTATTTATTCTTGCCTCTATGATTGGGGGGCAAGAATATTCCTTTTCCTCTTTCTAAGGTTTCACTTTTTTCTTCATGGGGCACATTATTCATAAACTTGATATCCTTTCTTGCATGGAGTTCTCCTTCGTGCGAGCGCATGTCTGTTCCATGCTTAGGATCTTTTCCTTGCTTGAAATGGTATGTCTATTATGAACAATCTCTCCTTTGAGGACTTTTGTAAACCACCTTCTTCCCCTTAAACCACCTTCTTCCCCTTTCTCTCTCTTTGTAAATTTCTCTTCTATTGTGTTATTCATAACTTGATGTCCTTTCTTGAATGGTGGTATCCTTCATGCGAGCGCATGTTTGTTCCTTGGTTAGGATGTACTCCTTGCTTGAAACGGTACGTCTTTTATGAGCAATATCTCTCTAGAAGTTGTGTAATTCTTCTCATTGTCCTACACTTGGGGGGCAATGATCTCTCTCCCTCTCTCTTTCTCTAAGGATCCACTTTTCCCTATTGTGTAGATGGTGTGAGCTTTATTACTTGATGTTATTCCTTGTGCGAAATTGTTGGTTGTTTGCTCAAGGATTCTCTCTCATACAAGAGGTGTAAGTCATTGATTACAACCTATTTTCCACTTGGTAATGTACATCTATGATAAATTCACTCATCCCTCTTGGGGCTAAACATGAGTCATCCTTCATCAAGAATCTCTTTCACCTAGCAATAGGAGGAAGGATTGCATTCTTGTTCTCTTATGTGCTTCATTCTAGAAGATGTTATATTTGTCTAAGATGACAACTCTTGGGGGTAGATGTCTTTTGAACAAAGATCTCTTCTCCTTCAAGGATCATAACAAATATCTTCTTTGTGATGAAGGTAGGTATCCTTGTTCTTATTTCCTTAAGATATCAACATTACTCTATGTTGACATCTTAAGGGCGGGGCACCCACACTGCTCCTTTGTACTATACTTCTCTTATGCATTGTACAGTGGGACATTCTTGGAACCAAAGGGCGGCCTCTTAGAGCAAGGTGTCATCACTTTTCTTGTATGGTGAGACATTCTTGGAACCAGAGGGAAGCCTCTTAGAGAAAGATGTCGTTACTTTTCTCTTTTATAGTGGGTCATTCTTGGAACTAGAGCACAGACTCTTAGAGCGAGATGATGCCGCTTTTCTTTTATGCAGGGTGATTATTCTCAGAACCAGAGCACAGACTCTTAGAGCGAGATATCACGTTTTTCTTGACACGTGTACTATACATACAGGTTGTAGCATACTCGGGCATAGACTCCTATGAGGTGCTTCAAATCTCACTTGCACACACGCACTTGAGAATGAGTAGAACTAACGACGTTCTGACCCTCCTCCCTTATAAGGATCACCCACACAAGCTCTGGGGGCTAGATTTCCATGTCCTCTCCATGGATCACCTAGTTTTAGGGGCGAGATGTCCATGGTTTCTCTCTTGTTCGTCTTTCTTCTCATGGATCACCAAAGTGTGTATTCATGTCCTCCCTTCTTCCTCTCACGAACTCATAGTTTTGCTATTGATGGTTCAAGGATGATGTCAGCTTTGCTCTTTTATGTGATCGTGTGTGTTTATGTGGTGGCATTGGTCTTTGTGTCCTGATTAGTTGTTGAGATATCTGGGTATCGAGGTCTCTTCGGCTAGTTGGTTTGTCATCTTGTGTCTGTTGTGTGTCTTTTGTGCTTTATTTTTGTTTTGTGCCTCTTGTTCCTTTTGTTTTGTGTGCTCTTGCATATGTTTGAATGAGTTAAGATCCTAATATTGGGGGCTTGGTTCCTCGAAATTAGTGACATCTTATACTCCTTGTGATCTTGCTCTTCATCTCTATTTCTTCTACTTTACCAACAGTAGTGGCGTAAGTCATACTCCCGTTAAAGTGGGGGCTAAATGTAGTGTCATAAAATTGCACCTCCTACAATTTTAACCACATTTTAGGTCCTCACCTCGACGACAACATCCTCCTTTCAAACCATGACCTCTTTCTGCATTTTCACCCCTTGACCCCCTCATGTTTGAGCCCTGAGATAGCCTCAAGACCCTGTTCGAGCTCCAAGATAGAGTAGGGCAGGGGCATGGCGCCCCTACCCCACCCTCTTAGGGTGGCCCCAAGATAGGTCCCCCCAGCCCCATTTGCACTTCGCAATCCTAAATCTCCCTAATGTTGCCCTTTTATAAGATGAATTAATCTTCAAGA
Source organism: Cryptomeria japonica (assembly GCF_030272615.1). Classification (NCBI taxonomy): domain Eukaryota; kingdom Viridiplantae; phylum Streptophyta; class Pinopsida; order Cupressales; family Cupressaceae; genus Cryptomeria; species Cryptomeria japonica. The sequence continues at coordinate 61,594,910 of NC_081408.1, read as the reverse complement.
AGCATGTATAAAACGGAATTGGTTTTCTCATTTGCATAAGGAAGAATGGGAGGCGAAATTTAAGCGAAGTGGATCATAAGCAAGCAGAGGCAAAGATATACATCATCAAGCATTCGAGCATTCAAGTCTTCTTCATTCATCCATTGGAGCAACATTACAACATTCATTTGCAAGCATGTGTATGTGTTAAGGTTTTGTAATGTTACATGCCATTTCATACAACATTTGTGGTTACATTCAAGAAGCAAAGCAATCATCATCAAAAAGTTGCAGATCTACAAGGTTGCAATTATGTTTCACGGATTTTGAGGACCATGGACACTCCAACCAAAATCCCAATGACTTTTCTCCAAATTTGCAAGAGAGATCCGTATTACACTCGTGGTTTTTTACTGGTATATTTTTAACAAGTTTTTCTGTGTAAATCTATGTGTTATGTGTTATTGTTCTTCTTTGCAAATTTTCTATACTTGTTATTTTTCTCACAATGGAACAAAGGGGTTGTACAATAAATTAGATTTTTATCTCAAAATATAAGAGATATAGTTTTTTATTCTCAAATTTCCAAATGGAGTTGGAAGTTCCCCCACTAGCTTAGGAGATTCTTTTGCCACATGTTACGCATCTATAATTTTTATCATCGGTATTAGTTTTAACATTTCAATTTTTTTTTATTGTTACCCATCTATAATTTTTATCATCGGTATTAGTTTTAAAAAAAAACATTTCAATTTTTTTTAGTGGTAGTTATTACCAAAAAATATTAGACCATTTGGAAGTTCCCCCACTAGCTTAGGAGATTCTTTTGCCACATGTTACGCATCTATAATTTTTATCCTTGGTATTAGTTTTAAAAAAAACATTTCAATTTGTTTTTTAGTGGTAGTTATTACCAAAAAAATATTAGACCATTCGGAAGTTCCCCCACTAGCTTAGACGATTATTTTGCCACATGTTATGCGTCTATAATTTTTAACATTGTTATAGTTAAAAAAAACATTTCAACTTTTTTTTTTAAGTATTAGCTATTACCAAAACAATTATCACTATCAAATCATACCCTCATAATTCTGTGCTTAAAATTTGAAGTTACCCAGGGTTTAGGGTTTAGGGATATTGTAGCATTGACTGTGTTTAATAATTAATTATTAAACACAGTCAATGCTACAATATGGGTGCTGGATAGACAGTTTAAGATCGCTACATAGCGTCTTTGATCATTTACAACAGCAAGTAAATACCTGCAGGCATCCTGCAGATTGAACCAAGGTCTTGTAGAAAGCAGCAGATATCCCAACTGATTCTTCTATGGCTACTGGGCAAGTTAATGAGTTAACTATCATGTCTTTTCAAGGTGGATTGAAATAAAAAGAGAATAAAATACAAAGAAAAATTATTTTCACACACTGTACTGTGATTGCAATTTGAGGCCTAAGTGCTCTAAACTCTGGTTATACAAGGCTAACTTCTTTTGTGTCACAATGGGTAACAAGACACACTCAATGCCTCATTTAAACAAATTCCTCACATCCAGTTTTGAACATCTCATCTTCTTGAAGTAAACACTAACACTAACTAGAAAGTATTATAATCACCTTATAACAATCAGAACCCCCATAATGATATCAAGTAGACATTCCGAACTACCGAATGACACACTAAACAGGCAGAAACATGGCACCTACACAAAGGATCAATACTATTCAAGAAAACAAAGAGAAACACGAATAGTTTTAGGAGATAAAAATGCTGATAGATATTGCTGCACGTAAAACTTCACATTCCAAACCCCCCTAAAGGACATCGAGATCACTCAAAGAAACAATCTGCATTACAAAGAGCAGGTCTAGCTCATTTTTGACATAGCCTTAAGTCAATTGGGTGTTTTTAAGTTCCAAACCGAGCGTAGGGGAAGACAAAGGATGTCAAATCAAGTGCAACTTGATGAGGGGTTGAGGCAACAATGTACACGCTGTTTATGGGCATTGTGAAATAAGGCGACTGAAGAAGATTTTGCATGATGAAGTGAAGCAGCCTTGGACAGCATGGGAGTTCTTGGGTTCCATTCTAGTCTGCCTACATTTCCTTACATAATTGTAGAATTGAGGAAACTAGCATTTGTCAAAGAAAGGATGTATGTCAAACCCAAAACAGAAAACTACCAAGGAACTTAAAGAAATTATGGTAGATTCAAAGGTGACTTCCATTATTAGTAATATGATCCAACACGCATAGAAAATGAAGAGGTTACTAAGAAAAACAACCTCCTCTCTCTCATCTAGTTTACCGAGACCTCTTTGGTGAGGGCATAATTAAAGGTCATGATCAGACCAGGAATGGCTATCAATGACATCTTTATTTTGAAATGAAAAATGGAAATGGGTTATTCTTCAGAAAACCATTTCTTGTCGTTATGCTTTAAAATGTGAGTTATTCTTCACTTTCCATAAAGCCACTTTTCACTGTTATGCGTATAATTGATTAGCTCCTCTGGCTTAAACCATAGATTGATCTCATCCTTGGCTGTCTCTGGCCCGTCGCTTCCATGAATAATATTCCTGCAGATCAAAATTCAGGATGTCAAATTTGTTCATTTTACCTTTCCTTGCAGATCCCCTTCTAACATATTTTGAGAATTTAGAACAGAAAGAATTATGATTGATCTAGCTACACGTTCCAGAATATACCTTCCAACAATTATGGCCAGATCACCTCGAATAGTCCCAGGCTCAGATTTCTGAGGATCGGTTGCACCTATAAGTTTGCGTCCGTATTTAATGACTCCTTCACCTTCCCATACCTACAGAAATAATGCCATTACTACGATTGAAAGAGTCACCAAATTGGATATGATCAAATGGGAATTCAGCGCAGTTCTATTGTATATGTCAAAGTTCAAATAACATAACAGACTTATTATCTGATCTCTCCTTGACCTTCCTATATCTCATACATATGACCAATACTAAGTATGAAAGAATGGCAATTTAGTGCAGAGCTGCATGCTCAAACCCATGACAGCCATATATCATGTTTAATGAGTGACAAATATCTCAAATGAAAGTAAGGCCCATCCATAAATAGAGTTGCATTTCCCAAAAAAATTACAATAGACAATTGAGTAAGTATACTAACCATTGCAAGAACAGGTCCAGAACTAAGGAATTCACATAAGCCATTGAAAAATGGTCTCTCTTTCAAGTCATAATAATGTTTCTCTGCAAAGTCCTTGGATGGAACCACCAGCTTAATGGCAACGAGTTTGTAACCCTTACGCTCAAAACGGGAAACAATCTCTGAAATCTGTGATGCAAACAAATTACTGAGTTAAACCATAAACCAACTGAAAATATTGTAGCTTTAAAAGAGGGAAGCTTCTTACAAGTCCTCTCTGTACACCATCCGGCTTGATGGCAATAAATGTTCGTTCAAGCTGTATACCAGTCAATTGATATGTTAAAGTTCAATTTGACCATGCCTCCATTTGTAAGAAATCTAAAACATTTAAGCTGTAAACTTTGTCAAAGCTGACAAAGAATTCAGAGTAACTTCTAATTCTAGTTATGGTTCCCTAATAAAGTTGGTGTTTCCTATAATAATGTTAAACCCTTGATTGCTTTTAACTTAGGCATGAAAACAAGTTAGTTTTAACCCTTGTTTGGTTTAGGAAGATTGTTACCTCTGCTGCTTGGGCTGGTGGATCTTGAAGCATGTACACTGCAATCAAAGAAAGAGTTAGAATGCATTGTAAGTCACATCGGTATGAAAATAACAAGTTATTTTCAAAACAAACATGAATTATTTTCTATGATCCACTTGTAAATAAAAAAGCCTTTATAAAAATAAACTCAGTATGTCTAGTTCTGGACAAGACCAAATTATTGAAAATGACAAGCCAGTCTATTTAGCATTAAATATACACCATTAGAGTCTTGGAAACTTGCACCAACTGCAGAACAACCTTCACATTAGCTATTCTTAGAGGTTAGTTGCAGGGTTTTATGCAAGACGGAGAAGAGAAAGGTGATATTAATATGCAATAAATTATAAATGTACTAGGGATATGTCTGAGAATGGGAGCCCAATAAAGATAAGATCGAGAACTTTGCCAACCGAACTAGACATTGATGTCTCCAAAGTTTTACCAACACTTGATAAGCATTCAGAACAAAGATCTTAAAATTCAGAGAAAAGGAAAGGAAAATATGACAAAAAATCAAAAAGAGTCAAGTGAATTCTGGAAAAATACAACTAGGAATGCTTGTGTGAACAGAAAGCAACTTCTCCCAACCTTTAGGCTATGTGTTGACAACCCGGTAGTGAAGTAAGTTGTGTATCTTTTCCATCTAAGTTTTTTACATCAGTTGGTCATAGATAAGTATGAACCGAAAACAATTTCTCTCTACCTTCAGCATATGTTAACAACCCAGAGCGAAGTGAAGTTGTGTATCCTTTACATCAGTCAGGGATAGCCAAATATTTACGAAAGGTGCATATTACCAAATATTTGGCTCTATGATCACACAATACACACATTTTTGTTTTACATCAACTATTATACTGGCAACTCCAGCTATGGTTTCATGTTGCATTACCTACCTGGGTCAATAATTGCAATAGAATAAAATCACATATCAACAGAATTATATCATATGTTACATGTACTATTTTCTGACAACACCACCACAGATTCTTGGCCATTAGAAAATTGGAAAATACGATCAAACTGGAAAGCGTGCCAGTCATTCGAAAGGAAATGCATGGTAATATATAACTGAAATATATAACTGCATTAAAAAGAAGAGACAGAAAGCATCAGAAAAAAAATGCTGAACATGACAAAAGCGGAAAGCAATATGAAACCAATTTGATCAACAAGAAATGAACAAGTTGAAAAGTTCCTTTAAGTTGATGGTCACAAAGAAAGGCAGGAATCGTGCGGTTTCATGTGGATCTGCAATGAAAAATTTAACTTAAACAGCAATCAATAAACAAGCTGAAAGACTCCATTTGCAGACATGTATGGAAGAAAGGGCAATAAAGTCCAATATATAAACACTATAATACTCGAGCAAATCAAAAATGACTTGTGCATGCATTTAAAAATAAAAATAAGCAATAAACTTTTATGGACAAAAAGAATGTGAAAGAAGCCAAACCCCTTCACCAGTTTCATTGCTAAAAAATCAAATGCAATTCCCCACTCCAGTATAGAAAAGATTAATTTCCGCAAGTGAGGATGATTGAGCAATCAAGAACTAAACTACTGTAATTTCCCCTTTCTGGAATGGAGCCAAGTTGAAACCCAAACGCCCATCATTCATTTCCCATGTACCTTGGGAATTTTGCACTTCGAAAATCGTAGTAGTAAGTATAACTGTATAATGATAACTCAAGACGATCAAAATGTCATAAAGGGGCCACTCCAATGTTATTATAAAACAAAATTATAATAAAGAGGGCCTCAAGGAGATCTTTTACAATTGAAGTTTATTTTAAATAATTCCTCTCAAAAATAAATCAAGGATCATGAAGGAAATTTGAAGAGTCATCTCTTTTGGAAGAAAATTCCATTTAAGAGAGGCCAAGCAAGGCGGGGGCATTTTGATCAGCCATTCTATTTTCTGATTTCTACTCCTTGTTGGAGCATTGGATTTTGTTTAATTAACCTGAGGACAAAAAACCCTCTAGGTCTGGAATTGGAAGACAAAAATACCCCTGATTTCCATCACTGGGTTAGTGAACGAAAAACCTTTACTCAAACTTGGGGCAACTCACCCAGGGATTGCAAATGAGCTTCATGTAAACAGGCAATTCCACATGACGTTGATGAAATCTTTCAGACTGGTATGCAAGAGCAGAATCATATATTATTTGCAATGGCCAAACCCACAGTTGTCTAAGTGACAATTGGTGCCAAAGGTTTGTAATATATATTTCAGAGGTTATCAACGACTTAAGGTGGATTTATTATCAGTGATTCCTGATAACCAATATTCAGAAATCTATGTTGGAGGGTGTATAATCTGAATATGTTGGCATCCTATCAACTTACACCAACAAGCTGGAGAGGAAAGAGAATAGAAAAAGGAACCTTTATATAGTTTTCTTAAGTTTCAACTGCTGGTATAAAAAAATTGGCTCTTCCAAGTAAAGAATGTGACCTTTATTTCAGTCAAACCCAAAACTAGTTTGCAGATCAGAAGACACAAAGTTCAAGCATATGACACCGGCCAATATGCCCTTCATCCCAAGGTGTTGTATGGAAAAGAGATTGAGCACACAGAAGAGTTGATGCATAACCTTGAACAAAGACAACAGTAACTTCTTGTAGAGTTGCAACAATACAAAGTTCACCTTGCTATCACTAAAATTCCAAATGCCCTCTCAACAAGCAGAGAGGAAGACCTTCCTTTTGAGTAAGATTTCTCTAATTACCATGAGGATAATCAGTCCTTTGCATCAGGATATGATTCCATGAATGGAGAAGATGTGTATAGTGACTATGATGTAGTTGGTCGGCAGTCCAAAATTTCAAAACGAGCATATTGCTGATACACTTCAGTATGAGCACAGCATGCAATATCCTAGGCAACTCATACAGCTATTGGAGAAGATGTGTATAGTGACTATTGTGTAGTTGGTCGGTGGTCCAAAATTTCAAAATTAGCATATTGCTGATACACTTCACTATGAGTTGACCACTTACAGCATGCAATATCCTAGGGAAGAACTCATACAGCTATTGGAGAAGATGTGTATAGTGACTATGTTGTAGTTGGTCAGTGGTCCAAAATTTCAAAATGAGCATATTGCTGATATACTTCAGTATGAGTTGACCACTCACAGCATGCAATATCCTAGGGAACTCATAAAGGCATCCCAATAGTCAAAGCAATCATGGATACTAGTTAAGAGATGAACATGTGCCTGCACTAAGTAATGATGTTGCTAGATCAAGAAAATTTCCATGGGTGGCAATAAGAAATCACTACAGGTAGAGGATAAGATGACAAACAGCAATGATACCAAGAAGGTGACAAACAAAAGGAATGTTTCGATGCAGCAGTGGGTAGTGAAGAAGAAAGAGGTGCTAACAACTCACGAACATGACTTCCAAAAGAAGCAAATTTGAATGATGAGGCACAATTAGTTCAATCCATACCATTGGAAGTGCACAGTATGGACAAAGAGGAAATGTGTGCACAATTGAACAATCAAACAGATCAACTCTTGGAGCTAATTATTTAGAGTGTGTAAATGTTTATGATATCAAGGATGAACAAGAAGCTAGTTTCTTATTTGATGTATGGCCCTCTTTTGTCCCTACTATTGATGAAGCTGCCGATGACTGTTTGCATGACAATGACATAGGTGTGGCTACATTTGGTGATAAGATTTCTGAAACAAATGTCAATGTAGTTACTGGTTTTCGATGTGAAGACCTTGCCTTCGATGATTGTGAAGATAGTGATCATGTGGACACATATGAGAACCTAATTATTTGTGGCAAGACATGCAATCTTCCTCGTACAGATTATGCATCATAGGTCTGATTTTAGCAGCATATATGACAACAGTGGACTGCCCAAATTAGCTTGAAATAGAGAGACAATTTGGAAAACGTAGTTCCTCACATGAGGTGTCTCGTGGTAGTGATTTTTGTGTTGATGATGGGAATTATGGACTGCCCAAATGAGCTTGAAATAGAGAAACAATTTAGAGAACGTAGTTCCTCACATGAGGTGTCTTGTGGTAGTGATTTTTGTGTTAATGATGGGAATTATGAATATAATCATAAAGAAAATAATGTTGTTAATGAAGCTTTCCTTTCTGATGAAGTTTTAGTTCCTAGTGCTGTGAATAACGAAAATCTTTTAAATGGGCCTTTCATACAAGTGATAATAATGTTGGGCAGCAACATATATTCCAATTTGAAAATCAGCATGTTGCTCAGCTTGATAGTGTTCCAAAGCTTCAATTTGTTTAGTTTGATTTGCAAGAAGAAAATCTTCTTTGTGCAGATCAGCAAGGTAATAAGGCATATTTTTCATTGCAATGTGAATTGGACGCATTCTCTTTTAGCGTCAATTCAAGTGACAAGGTCAACCCATTTGACAACATTCTCATTCCTTTCTGGGCTGACGTGGTTTTTCAAGTTGTACCCCTAGCTGCTATGGATATAAATGATGCATTACAATATAAGTCAGAGGCCTATTAATTGTAGTTACCTTGAGATCACAAGGTTGATAGTAAAGATGGTCTTCATTTTTGGGGAGGCAATCACAGGTCAATACATGTGAGAAGAAAGCCATGTTTATCGCAACTGAATGATGGAACTAGTTCCAGGTTGAGGGAGATCATTTCCTTCAACAGACTGGCATTTGACACAGGCAAGCATTTGCAGTAGTATATCTGTGGCTTTGTGCCATGGATTCTCATGCATGTTAAGACCTACAAAAGATTTTATAAGTTTCACTTCAAGCCTTAGTGTTCAAAATGTTTGTGTTGTCATGTTGTTGGCTGCAGGTGACGGTCTTGTATATCATTTTCTTCATGATGTTTGGCCTTGTGTATATGGTGTCAATCTTTGAGTCGTCTCACCATGTAAATATTGTTGTGTTTGTGCAATCATGAACCCAGTTTGTTGTGAGAAGTATTATTTCATTCTGCTCCCCCACCGTGTTTTTATTCTGAGTGTGTGGTCTACAACCAAATTTCTTCTGCATTCTTGTTGTGCCTACAAGAGGCACACATCCCCAACTAGAAAAAAAACATTGTATAATCTTTTTAGTGTCCACATTCATGTTGTGTTTTTGCTCCAGTTTCACTCTCCTTCACATTAAGAGAGTTTCAAATTCGTCATAAAACCCTAAAGACACTAAGTGCTAACTATTTGAGGCATAATCTGTGTGTTTATTGGCTCCCAAGACCTGGTTCAAGTGCCGATAGAAAGGGAAAAGGCAAGGCCACAGTGATAAGATACTAAGAACAATAATATTAAAAGCAAATATTGTAAAAAATATATTTATTGTTGTAAAGTACCCAAGTAAAAGTGATAAATATTTTAATATTTTTTCAAACCATTCAAAGTACCAAATGAATAAACGAAACAGTCGCAATTATTGCTATTGTCTACCCTATGCATTTTCAAAGAATGCAGGGTCTTCTCTCGGCTACCTTGTGTCCTCCTGTTTGCATCCATCTTGAGCAGATTTTGAGTGGGATTTTGCTGAGGACATGGAATTTTGATGTGCTACAATGTTGCAACGTAAGAGTTTCAACTTTCACCCTAGGTGCATTTGTAAACATTGAGGAGATTGGTTCTTGGTTGCCCTCTACAGATGTTTGCAAGTAGAGAGATTTTCTAAGGTTTTAATCTAAGTCACAAGGTTCGAATTCGAATTCGAAATCGACGGCCATGAAATTCGGATGAAATTCGACAAGGGAAAAATTCAAAAAAACAAATCGGATAAAAATCGCCTTATATAATTTTGTTTATTTTTTAAATATATGTATACTTCTAATAAATTATCCGCAGTTGCAGATACAAAGCATACCCGCAACAGCGCTTTATAGAGAATCCACCGAAAATGTTTAAAAAAAACCTAAACGCTTTTCGGAAACCCTAGAAAAACGTTTTTAAAATTTTAACTTTAATTAAAAAAAAATGACGTCATGGCCATCTGATTTTTCGGTCGAATTTGAACGAATTTTTCATATTAGTTTGAAATTCGATAAAAATCGGCCCTCATCTTTGAAAATTGCCAATTTCTGTGACTTAGGTTTTAATTGTGTAACATCCAGTTACAAGAAGGGGGTGAAGTTTTGAAGCATCTGAAGGACAAAATTGCATTAGGTGTTATATATCGAGTGTATCCAAGGTTGTGTGTGTATCTTCAAGGGAATTTTAACTTCTTGATGAGGTTCTCTCTTGTCACACTTGCTAATGTGAATGTAGTGACCATTTGATAAATGTGACAACATTTTTGAAATATTACAATCATTGAGATAAGCATTTGTTTTCTACATATGGATTTGTGCAGTCCAAATCTGGACAATTAAATTTGCTTTTGCTTTTTGTCATATACCTATAATGAGATGGATTTTATGCCCAAATCAGTTCTCCTGTGCTTATATTCACTGTTTTTCTTTCTATTAACTGTGACTTTATAACATCTCAAATAGGCACTGATCTGGGGAGCATTGTCCTAACCCAACAAAAATCTAGTAGAAGCCATTGTTCAAACAAAAAGGACACATTAGCATATAAAAGATAGGTAGGGATCAAGTGCATTCATTTGGATTTGTTCTCTGTCTAGCCACACCTCGCTGAAACTACAAAATCCCATTTTTTTCTTCAAAAGTAGCAGATTTAGTAGGCCCTGTGACTTCGACAGAACAGAGCCACCCCTGGATCCACCCAACACTGATAAAATAAAGGAGGAATTCAAGAAAGAATGGTCTAAAACAATCAGCATTAGCTCCAATTACAACTATTGAAAGATATACAGATAAAAGCTACTCAAATAGAAAGCAGATAAATGCTTGAGTCTTACAATACGATGAAGGAAAAAGCCCTCAAACACCAAAGCATATTGCATCAGAAAAAAGAACAAAACAATGGACAGTACCTGCTGAAGAATACAAACAGGGAAAAACATATAAGCTTCAACTTTAAAACATAACAGGAACACAGTTGCATGGCAGAAGCCTCATCATGGACTATTTGTACTGTGCCATATCAATACCCACTTTTGGAAATACAGCCTGATTGGTCTCACTACTAAATTCCTCTGGTATCAATCAATAAAATAGGTCTTAGATTGGCAAATAAATGAATAATCAATTTCTGGCTGCTGCAGGTTGAGTTTTGGTGCTGAAGATGTCTTGCAGCTGCTGCAGGATGCATTTTTCACCTGTAGAAAATGAATGGATTGATTTGTAGGGTTTCCAGAGGCGGAGTATCATTACTCCTTTATCATAAACGTCAGGCATACAGACAATAGCAAACAGCATTGCATAAATGACTAAAAAATGTCATGCAGTGGTTAAAAAATGCCCAGAAAAAGGAGTCTTTTGGTGTTTCAGTTTGCTGTTGTCGTTGCTTTTTCCCGTAGTTTTGTCTTCCTTGGGAATGCAATGTGTTAAATAAGCGAACCTGAAACAAAGTTGAGGACACATCTTTGGAGATTAGAACTTTTCCCTGTTTTATTACAATTTCCATAACTGAAACAAGTGATAGTGACCAGAACAGCGTTTTGGAGTACATTCTAGGGTTAGAGGAGTCATGCTTGTACAGGCCTGAGAGGTTGCAAATCCTGTGTAACTTCATTTTACATAGACTTTTATGTGAGATTGTACTAATTTCAGTTTCATCAACATCTACAATAATTGAGTAGTGTGTGGAATGCTCATTCTAATGTACCAACCAGTTATAATATACAAGATTAACAGCCCATTATTAACAGCCCATTACAAACCATTATAATAATTAACCTCTCAACCTAAAATCACAATCGCATCTAATCATTAGAAGAAGGGAAAAAAAACTTACCTGCAGCAGGCAACATCAATGCCCCAGATATCCACTGCCTGTAAGCATTCTGGTGCTCCCCATAAGAACCTAGGGCAGCGAGTGATGAGAACCTTCCTCTGCATGAGGTTGCTACTGCTCCTGCTACAGATCTTGCTTCTGCAAAGCCAAACACACTCTTCATTACACACTAGAAAGTAATTCGGAAACCCCAGTACATGACATATGCACACTAACTCTATCTCTCGCTGACAACCATTCCTAGTTATGACTATCTATCCTTTGTTACATATGTGAAGATCGCCCAAAAACCTCGGTACATATAACATATACACAAAGGTTCTTACAGTCTCACTTTGGAAGGATCAACCAACAGGCTGTACGGTTTACCAGAAATTGAAATGTATGGTTACTTTTTCTACTGCAATCACTTATAACCCCATCTTGTAAATATAAATTACAACTGCTAATTGTTTAAAAACATTGCTTCTATCAAGGAAGCTGTAAGGATCACCCAGCACATTATGCAAGGTGGGAAAAAGTGATCTGATTATTTCCCCAAAAGTAGGTCCATATAAAGTCTAAAAAACTACAACCTACAATTTTTTTATCATGGTACTCTTCTACGAAGGAATCTGCAAGAATGGTAGGTAGGCTATCTTTTCGACTACAAAAGAAGCTACAAGCAATCTAGGAGAGAGATAGAGGGGTCCATTTATTTCGACGAGGTTAATCTATGGTCCCATATGGTCAACATGATCTATGAACTACAATCTCCTTAATGTAATACTCTGGTACGAAGGAGGTTACAAGAGTGATAACTAAAACCAGCAATCCAGAAGAAAATGCTCACCACCTTCTATATTATTAAAGTTGCATATTTTACCATCTTCTTCTGGAGATTGGTTCTGGTTCTACTAGTTTGGATAGTAACTCTCCTAGAGTATTTATTCTGGCTCAGGATACACACTTAGGGAGAAAGTGATCTATTCCATTATTATTTCGAATAACGTCAACCATTATCCTATGACTTACTTTTTTCGCTATCAGAAGGCTCATCTTGTGGGATTGAAGGTCTAGGAGAAAGAGATCTGATGATCCTTTATGGCATCAAGACTATGATCTAGATTGTATTTCTGTTATAAAAGAGGCTGGAAGAATGGTGGGTAAGCTAACCATCACAAGAAAGTGGCTTCATCTTCCATGAGATAAAATTTGCATATTTGCATATCTTACACTATAGCCTTGCATTACAGTTGTTCATCACAGCCCCTCTAGGCATGAAGGTCAATGATCAAATGTAAGCATTTGGCATGTGGGTGTTGCAGATTCATGACAACCATTCAAGAAATAAACATCCCAAAAATGAAAAAATGCAATACAAATTATAAAAAGATGTGTTTGAGCAACCTGGTAAAACATTGATAGATTTGGAAGCAGCAGCAGCAGCAAATGCCCTTGTTGTTCGGGCTGCAGCACTGAACAAGCGAGAATTCATTGTACCAGCCTCGCACAAAACCTCAAAAACAAGCTTAAGAATGGTAACACAGAAAATCCCCCTCGCCCCTTTTTCTAATGCTGTGTCTGTAAGCAATCCTCTGCATGAAAGCTCCCTTATATTATTCGTCTCTTCGACATCAAAACTAACCAGAGAACTCACCTAACCGGACAAACCCAAGATTGGAAGTGCAGTTTTAGCTAACCCTATACACGTGGCACTCCACGAACCATTCCTGGATTCCTGATAGAAAGGAAAACTGAGGCATTCAAATCGCTCACCAAGCACGTGTCATTAAACCGTTTTTTATTCTTGTTTTGACTGTTGCCAGATTAACAATCATAATCTATATATGGGGGTTATGGTAAGGAATTGTGCCTATTTATTGTCGGGGAAGAGGAGGTTTTCCCAACATAATCGCTTTATTAATCGCTTTATAAGGATGATTTTCATAAATCATCATTATGCTTTTCTTTTTTGAGAATTAGGGTACAATATGTAATCATGGTTTTTTTCTTTTTCAGTTTTGGGGTCAAAGCAGGACATGTTGAAAAAATTGTAACTCTGTTTAATATGCATTTATTCAATAAAAACAATTAAAAAAATTGATAAAATATAATTTATTTATAAATAGCTTAGATTATTTAGTGTATTATATTTCTGTAAAAGATAGGTATGTTGGTCATATGAAAACTAGAATGGTCTTTCAATGACTAAATTGGTTCCTAGAACCTTTCCAAATGTATGAATAATTTATTTCAACTCTAAACTTTTTGTTTTTATTTTTTTTAATCTATCATTAGACTTTTTAAAAGCATGTGATCTAAAACAACTTAAAATAATGATGAAAATTACTGTCTTTGTGTCATTTTTAAATTATGTCTTCGTGTCTTTTTTTCTTTATGTTTTAGGTATGCTTTGATTATGCAATGATTAATCTAAAAAGGTATATTCTTATATGAAGATTAATTCATAAATTTCCTATTTTTCAATATCATTATTAGGGATTACTAGAGATTTTATTGTGATCTATTATTAATTTATTTTTTATCATTTTAGTTTTGTTTTAAGTAAATTCTACTATTGTATATATGAACCTCAACTTTTTCAAATTTTAAATCTGCACTTCGTTGATATTTTCATGACTTGTGAGCTAACATAGTATATGGTTATGTTCGTTTATATACTATACTAGATACTAGCATTTGTAGTTATAGGAGGTGCAAGGGATGCGATGATAGAAGATTGATGGGAAAACATAAATGACTTTTAACATTACATGAGGAAGTGTACAAAAGTATTGACCTATAAATTTGTATCATTGTATAATATAATTTTGTACATAGTTTTGTTGAACTTCATCAATGTTTTAAGAAATTCTTAATAGGTAAAACAAGAAAACATTTCAATTTCAATTTTAGGAAGGTTGGGCAGAGGTAGAGCCTTGGATTTACTAACATTTAGATGTGATGATTTAGATTTAAATGTGGGATAAATTAGTTGGCATGAGCTTTCTGTAGTTCATGAAGTATTCAAGAGATTGCTTTTGCAATCAATTATGTATGTTTTTTAATTGACATAAATCCAACCGTATTAAGTCATCTGTCACCATAAAGAAGGGAGTCATCCCAAACATCAACTCAAGAAATATACACAATCAATTCCAAAATCATTCTTTTGAATGGAATAAATTAACTCAAAATTAGATAGCCTTGAAACATTAGATTTAAGTTACTAGGAAACCTAAAGTGGGTAACCATTTGGGTTATGGTTGAAATATCAATGAAGGCAAATCAAATAGTCAAAGACAGTATATGTAGTGTTGAGGTGAGTTTGGGGCCTTCAAAATTATTTTCGATAAAATCAAACATATCCAAACTCTCTCCTATAACTTTGTCATTATGCTCAATAGATGGAACCCAAAAAACAGATGGAATATTCATTTTCATGTTTCACACAACATGAAGATATGTAAAGCTAATTGTCCTAAATAAGCTAATTTGAGTGCAACCAACCATTTGAAATACAAATTACCTTGCATGAAACCAGTATACCTTTAAGATGTTTTAATTATAATGAAACTAATATGCATAAAAATCGGATGCAATTCTCCTTACAAATCGTCAAGTCCTAGCTAAGGAAATAAGTGACGACTCTAAAAGCCCTTCCTATGTAGATGACTATGAAAACAAAGATTAAAACTTAGAAAGCATGTAAGTGGCCCACTATGCCAAAAGGATAAACATTTACCTTGTACCACACAAACTTGTTTAGTAGATCTATTGTAACAAGTTGAATATCATATAAACCCTGCATTTTTTGTTTTAATTTAAAGGCCAATCAATTGATAATTCTATGTTGTACATAGGAAGGTTCTGACTGAAGTTCTTTTCTTCTTTAGAATTCGAAGGCTTAATTTTTTTTACCCAAGATCTAAATAACCAGATTCCTTGCATACTATTTGAAATCCCCATTAGAAATGGAAATTTTTCTTAACTCTTTCTATTTATGAAAGAAAAGAGAAAGTTTCAACATTACAACATCATTTTTCATTTTGTTAATTATTGTTTTTAGTATTTGATATACCATTTATCCTCAGCAATTTTGCATTAGCAGTCAATTTGATTTTGAACCAATATTAGTATGCTTCAAATTTAGCAACCCACATGGCACTCATTACATCTGTTATTTCAAAGGAGAAAATTTTGAATTAAAAGTAAATGAAAAACCATCCCATTGCATCAATTGAAACCAACCCTATAACTAACAACAATTTAAAACTTAAACAATATAGAGACAACTTATAAACTGGACAAGTGGAAGACTATTACCTTTGACAGTGATGTAAATATCTACAACATGACCAAAAGCTTCTCTAAACCCACTTCCATATAGTGTTTGAAAATACTCCAAGCTAAGATTATAGAATATATTGTTGAACATCATTGGATGCTAAGAGCAAGGGGGTGAATCAACATATATAAAAATCAGCTTTAACCATTTACTTAACATTCATTCCATCTACCATATGGATGAAAGTAAATAATTGAAATCACAAAAGCAACCACACATGAACACCAAGATTTTTACATGGAAAACCCAAACTAGGAAAAACCTCGGTGAGAATTTTCTCACTATATGACTAATTGAATTAAATTGTTTAGGCCAGAGGCCAAGGAGCTCACTGACCCTAAGATGACTTGCACTACTAAGGCACACCAACCTCAGGGAAAGATAAAAGAGAAACTTGCAATCACTAAAGATCACTTATTTAGGGCAAGATACAAAACATCTAATAGAATAAAATCAATAGAATTGAACTACAAGGAACCACATCCACTAAAACACTAATCGCAGTTCACTATTCAAAACATATTAGAAACTATCTTCATAAGTGCTCTGCTACACTTTTGGATCTTTGTACTGCTTCACATTCACTTTGCACAACACTTATAACATCTCTATGTATTTTCACAATGATTCCACCCTTTATATATCATTTGCAACCTCAACAACATCAATTAGGTCATCTCAAAAACAAGCTCCAATGTAATGTGAAAGGAAAAAGAGACATGTGAGGCATCACACCATATCAACACACCTTCTTGTCCATCCTAAATCATTGCCCATAGATCACATGCAACTTCATGGACCAAAACATTATAGGTCAAGAGCAAAAGATAAACATGTCAAAGCACACCACCACAACTTTGTACAAACTTCAATGTAGACCACTATGATTACTTGTGGATGCCTAAGCTAGCATCAACAAATATCCAAAACATTGAATACTCAAACCACATCACCAAAATACTTGCAAGTATAGGAATGCAATGCATTCCTACATAGTGGCACTGAAACAGTCACACTTCACTAAACACCAACTATGAATCCTAGAAATCAACACTAAAGCTTCAGAAAATTTGATATACATCATTACAAGCTTTTTAAAATAGCTACAAATAGATTCCGCACATCCACATGATCATATTGTCATCCCACTTTAACTACATTGTATCAAACCACATCTAGACCAAGGAATGTAACTAAGTTGCACATTAAGATCAACAAAGTTTGACATTAATGACAACAAGAATTCATATTTGCAACAATCTCCCCCTTTCTCATTGATGGCAACACTTGTGCCAACTCCAAAACACTCCCAATTTGACATCAAAGACAAATGGTGTCTTCTTACAACAAAACTCAACAACCTATATACAACTCCCCTTATCTACAATACTTCCTCAAAATTGGAACCCAAAATTGTATAACCAACATATCTGCATACATATACATTCAAAATTTTCTTATTGAAAAACCATTTAACCACCTTGCTAAGCTGAGGGTATGATACTCTAACGGACAAACCATTAACTCATTTGGGTGCATTTTCCGATGAAAATTTCCAATGAACTATGGGAATTTTTTTGTTTTGTCGGATCTTGTGAGGTTAAATGTGTCAATTTGTTATTTTTTTAAAAAAAACTTGCCCACCATTCGTCGGAATTCCGACAATTATTAATTTTGTCGGAGGTACGATGAAAGTTCATCGAAATTTCGACGAAAAACAAAAAAGTAAAAAAGTAAAAAAAAACCCTTAGGGTTAGTCAAGTAAAATATATAAAAAAATCCCGCGAACAGTGTTTTCTGTACTTGCAAAAATGTTTTTCTAGGTTTGTGAAGGTTATAGACCAAATTTTTTATAGTCTGATTTTGTTGCCTGTGAAGAAAAATCATGTCAAATAATATTAGTCAAGAACAAAATAAGGAGACAATTGCTAGATTGTGGTCTAGATTGAAAAGAAAAGGTGATGGGAAATGTTATTGTCCCTGCAAAAATTGCAAGGGATTAAAGACGATAAGACTTTTAATCACAACAGCTGAGAAACATTGTAGGTAGCATGGTCACATTGAAGGGGGGCATGATTATCGTCCATTGGTAAGTTGTTCATTATCTGTGTTTATATTGATTGTATTTGTAAATGTTTATATTATTTTAACAATTTATATACATAAAAAATCACCTGATAATGAGATCATGATCATGGTTTATTTATGTTGATCATTATTATATAGGTGGGGTGGTCTAGGACACATGATATGCACTACCACAACCCGAAGAATGTGGTTTTCCAAGTGGAGGAACATGGAGGTATGAATATCGAAGATGAATATAATGATCCTATGGAAGAAGATGATCATGCATCAAAAACACAGTTGAAGATGATGGTATAGATACATTGATCCATGACACATTTAGTACTGGTGCTAATGATCATGATGATCAAGATGACTTTGATGTTGTTCATGATTTACCTGTACTTGAGAAGGCATATGAGCCCCTTTATGAAGGCTCCCAAACAACTCCTCTCTGATGTATTGTTGTTGGTGAACTTGAAGGTTATAAATGGTTTATCCAACATAACAATCTCACGTATGTTAAGGTATGTCATATATGTCATCTTTTTTCATCTATTTTTGTTGTTATTTCATCACTAGTAAATAAAGGGTGAAATATGTACCATTAATATTATTTATATTAATAAATAATTTTTTTCGTTGTAGATTGATAGGTGAATTTTTGTTACCACCATCAAATATTCTACCTTGCTCATACCGAGAATTATCTGCCATTATGAAAGATATTGGAATGGAGTATCAAGCAATAGATGCATGTCACAATGATCATATTATATATCATAAACAACATGAATTTGCAATAGAATGCCCTGAATGTCATATTAGTAGATATCGAACAGATCAACTAACAAAAAAGGTGTCTCGCAAGGTTCTTCGTTATATTCCCATTATTCCACGTATACAACGATTATTTAGGTGCGAAAGCTTAGCACAATTTATGGATTACCATGCATGGAATAGAAGTGGAGATGACATTCTTCGAATGCCTACGGATGGTTCTACATTTAGGGACATAGAGGAAAAATGGCCACACTTTAAAGAAGAACCTCATAATCTCAAGCTTTCATTGGCAACAGATGGTGTCAATCCATTTGGAGAGATGAGATCTATTTACTTGGTGTGGCCTATTTTTGTTATCAACAATAACATTCCTCCATGGATGT
Organism: Cryptomeria japonica; assembly: GCF_030272615.1. Lineage (NCBI taxonomy): Eukaryota > Viridiplantae > Streptophyta > Pinopsida > Cupressales > Cupressaceae > Cryptomeria > Cryptomeria japonica. Next base: position 61,575,790 of record NC_081408.1, on the reverse strand, counting down.
CAATAAAGAGGGAGCACATAATGTTGGTAATGATTGTTCCAGGTATTTTTTTCATTTAATAGTCATGTACATTAAATTATATATATTATAGTAAAATGGTTATAATAATTACATAATGTTTATGTTCATTCAACTAGGTAAGTACCAAGTTAAAGATATGAATGTATATATCGAGCCTCTTATCGACGAGTTACTAGAGTTATGGAATGGCGTCACTATGTATGACATCTCTAGACCAATAGGACAAAGACAATTTCAATTCCATGCAATGCTTGTATGGACAATTCATGATGCCCGAGGGCTAACACATTTTTGTGGTATGTTATAAAGTTCAACTTGTGCACTTTAATAATATTTATTTTTTTAAAGTATAAACCATGCATTTTTTTAAATAATCTATTCAATATATATAATTATAAAAATTAATATATTTAATCCAATTATACATGATCTTGCAGGTCTTCAAACAAAGGAAAATTTTGCATGTCTAGTTTGTAGTCCAAAGATGAAATCTCGTCATTCGACAAGTTTAGGAAAGAAGGTGTTTGATGAGTATAGGCACTTCCTCCACAAAAATCATAAGTATTGAACTACTGAAAAACATATTTTCAATGGGAAATAAGAGACTACATCAAAACCATGAAGAATGACACCTCGCCTATGGAAGTTAGAATATATAGTAGAATCAATTGTCAAGGTAATGTCATTCAATCAAATTGTTTATCTATCATATTTGATATGTTTAGAATTTATATTTTTATAGTTTGTTTTGTTTACTCGTGTTGTAATTGATGATGATTGTCATTGTTAACTTTTTAAACTTATATGCTTCATGAAGGTCATCAAGGCATTAATGACCAGGTTCCAAAGGGACTAAAAAGTTATCCCAGACAATTTAGTAGGTTGCCCTACTATGACCAGCTACAAATTGTGTATTTGTTTGATACTATGCATATCAAAAATAATATAACAGAGACGTTGTGGAAAATATTGGATGGAAGGCGTGACAAAGAAAAAATTGTCAAAATTTGTAGTGGCATTCAAGAATCCAATCATGCAATGAAAAATGGCATTCAATTTAATAGCGATGGAGACCAAATTAATATAAGCGCCCTTCCTTGGTTATTAATGGGGCAACAAAGCAATGTTATAAAACAAGTCATACGAAAAATTTGATTTCCCACAGGATTTGTTGCGAACATTAACAATATCATAACAAAGAAAGGTGAATTCGGGCCAGGGATGAAAACGCATGATTTCCATACCTTCATTAAGGTAATTCATGTTCTTGTATATTTACTATATATTTGTATACTGCATGTACTTTTCATTGTATTATGTTTACTAGTTTTGGAAAAATAATGAAAATATTATTTTATAATTGTTGTAGTAAGTTCTACCTCTATCTCTCCCAGACCATTTCGACAACAATGTCAAGAAAGTTATATATGATCTTGGAAAATACATGAGGTAAGTAGTGATATTTGTTCAATTTGTTGTATAGATATTATATTTGCCATTTGTTTTACTTGTTATGTAATATATTGTATATTATTTTGTTAAGTCTCATTAATATATTTGTGTCTTGAATCACTTGTCATTAATATAAATTCCTCGTCTAATGTGTGAAATGCAAAAGTGTCTACCTTTGGCATGTTTCAATGCACAAGAACACTACCTCATACACCAAATTGAGGAGATTGAATTGTGTGGACCTGTACACACAAGGTCATTGTGGATGGTTTAGAGGGACTTGAAATTTTTGAAGGCTTTGGTTCAACAAAGAGCACATCCTGAGGGTTATATGGTGGAGGGATATATGGTATACCAAACTATGGTGTATAATACTGAATATCTTCCTAAGTTCGTGGCAAAGATCCATGTAGATCGTATTTGGGATCCCAAATTCATTAATAAATTCAAAGGGGAGTACCTGATGGGGAAAGGTAGATTTAGGAAAGTGGGAGGTAATTATAAGATGTTCATGGATATTAATCTGAATACATTTTACATTTGGTTTTTATATATATTGTAGTTAATTAATTTTTAATCTTCAATATACATCAATTGTAAATTTCTATTTATTTTTTATATAGTTGGTCGAGAGTGGGATGCACTACATTTGTATGTCGCAAACAATCTTGATTGGACGACGGTATAGATTGAACAATGTCAACAATCCGGTCACGCATTAACATGGGAAGGTGTGGCTTCATTGGTTAAAGAAGCTCATCATAATGGAGATTCCAATGTTACACCGAAATTGATTTAGCATATGGTTTAAGAGATAAATAGGTACATATAAATATATTAATCACCCATATTATTTAATTTTTTTTCAATTGTATATGTGTGTGTGTGTGTGTGTTGTTTTTTGCAACATTCAACCAAGAATAAATATGTTTATCAACTGGTGATGAAATATTTTTTACATGTTTGACATATTGTAGGTGAAACACCACAAGGCTATGTGGTGCAATGGTCATAAATTTCACATCAAAAAGCTAGATGACACGAAGAAAACTTGTGATTTTGGGATAACTGCAGTCTTTCAGGTGACTAATGTTTCATCTAGAAGCGACATACATCCCCAAGTCTCAGAAATTCGATACTATGAGATTTTGGATGATATACTTGAGTGTGACTTTAGGTCCTTCAAATTAGTTATGTTCGTCGTCCAATGGTACAAGCTACGATTGAATGAAAATGATCTCAACAAAACTGTTATTGAACATGATAATGAATTTATAATGGTTAATACAAGATCATTTGAGCGAGATGGAAATGAGCCCTATGTTCTTCCAAGCCAATGTGAGCAGGTATTTTACTTAGAGGTTCCACATAGGGCTAGTCATTTTTTGTTAGACATGATCCTAGAGGAAGGCCGGTAAAGTATAATGTGATGGAAGAAGAAGATACTGAAGAACTAGAAGATGATGTAGATGATGATCGAGATCAATAGTTAGTTGATGATGTGCTTGACGAAGATGTCGAAGAAGAGGAACAAGATCATGATGATGTTAGAGTTAATGTTCGTGAAGATGATGATGATGATATCAATGTTGATGGTGATGATATCAATGATGATGATGATGATGATTATGATGATGATTATGATGATGATGATGATGATGATGATGATGATGATGATGATGATGATGATGATGATGATGATGATGATGATGATGATGATGATGATGGTGGTGATGGTGGTGATGGTGATTATGATGATGATGATGATGATGATGATGATGATGATGATGATGATGATGATGATGATGATGATGATGATGATGATGATGATGATGATGATGATGATGTGACCAATCCTTACAATGTCGATTCTGGATTGGATGATACAAAAAAAGAGTTGGATGAAGAAGAAGATCAATGACATGATTGAAATGTATGAGGTATGCGATTAGTATATATATTATATATTTGATATTCATTTCTTGATAGAATTTTATTGAACTTATATAGTTACATAATTAATTCATTATGTTTTTAATTTTAACTCCATTACATAATTAATTCATAATAATTACTCTCCTTTAATGAATGATAACGATGTGTCTAAAAAAGATAATACTTCCTTTTGTGATTATTCAAGGTGATGTTATACCTAATAATGATATAACCTAATGCTTAATGTCATTTATACTTTTACATTACAAATATTTGCGTCATATTGTGTTTCCTACTAAGACATTTATGGAAAATTTAATGGATGAATCTTTTAATGGTTTGTTATGCAATAACACAATAATTCATTCCCACAACCTTCTATAACCCTTAACCAAATTAGAGTAACTTAACCATCTATTAGCCAAATAAAAAATTTCAAAGTAGTTTAAGTTTGTACTAATATGTAATGCAAAGAGAGGGAGACATAGGGAGAGACTTGAGAGGGAAAGACAGTTATAGGAAAGAAGAGAGATACTTTAGAGATAAAGAGAGTTATAAGAAAATAGAGAGAGATGTGAGAGAGAAAGAGAAAGGGAGGAGAGGGAGAGAATGGACAAAATGGGATGGAGACACTTGAGAGAGAGAAAGGGAGGAGAGGGAGAGAATGGACAAAATGGGATGAAGACACTTGAGAGAGAGAGGAAGGGATGAAGAGAGGGAAAGAGGGATAGAGGGATAGATAGAGATAGAGGGTAATAGGGAGAAGGGGACTGAGAAAGAGAGAGAGAGAGAGGGAAAGGGAGGGAAAGGGGACAAAGAGAGCAAAAGAGAGAAAGAGAGAGATGGAGAGAGAGAGAGAGAGATAGAAAAAGGGAGTGGGAGGGAGAGAATGGATAGAATGGGATAGAGACACTTGAGAGAAAGAAAGAGAGGGAGAGATAGAGATAGAGGGCAAGAGAGGGAGAGATAAAAGGGAGGGGAAGAGGAGGGAGAGAGGCAAAGAGAGGGAGACACAGGGAGAGACTTGAGAGGGAAAGAGGGAAAGAGAAAGGGAGAGAGGGGGAGAGGGGGAGAGGGGAAAAGGGAGGGGGAAGGGGACGAAGAGAGCGAAAGAGAGAGATAGATATTTTGTAATTAACCATCAATCCCCAAACCTAACTCTAAACCTTACTCCAACTCTAACCTCAACCTTAACTAATAACTCCTAACTCTAATGTTAATATAAATATAACCCTAATTCCAACCCTGATCGAATGTAAACTCTAAACCTAACCCTATTAAAATTCATTAATCCTAATTGAAGCATATCCCTAATGCATATTATTAGCTAAATGTATCTAAAATGAACTCATCTAAGATGAATGGACCAATGCATATGAACTTAACTAATGTGAACCTAAGTGCACCTAACAAAATTTGAATGTATCTAAAATAAATGAATTAATGATTAATGTGAAATGAGTCAATACACCCTATATTTACCCTAATTGAATAAATACCCTAATCAAAACCTTAATTAAATTCTAATTATCTTAACCCTTATTATAATTGTAATACTAACCCTAATCATAGTTGAATAATTGCAACCCCAACCCTAACACCAAAATTTATCCTAGACTCGAACCCTAATTGAACATCAATCAGACCTAACCCTAATCGAATATTTACCCTTATTAATAACGTCTAACCCTAATAGTAATCAATTCCCCAAAGCCAACTCTAAACCTTACTCCAACTCTGACCTCAATCTTACATAATAGTAATCAATCCCCAACTATAACTCTTAAATATTTGGTATTTTTATTAAAAGATATATATATATATATATATATATATATATATATATATTAGCATATATATATATATAAATTATATAAATAAATATATATATATATATACTTGGTGCTAAAATAAAAAATTATATAATCATTATAACATTATATATGCATAACACAAACTAATATAATCGTATTTGATGTTAAAATTAAAAAAATTGTATGCACAACAAAACACTTCATTCCCACGCGCAGGAGATCAATCACAGGAAGAGGAGATTGGATCTACCATTGAAGCAAAGGATTTTTGGAAGAGGATTCTTCGAATGGGTTCCAGCAATGAAAAGCTCCTTGCCAGGGATTTGTCATCCAGGTTGGGTTATTTTTTTTCATCTGTAGATCGATTTATTTCCTGGAGAATGATTGTGTATGTTGATTTTTTTGGCATTGTTCTCTCCTCCTGTGTATGTATTTGACCCTTTGTCATAGTCTAGTTGCTTTTGTTTTGGGTTCAATTTTATCTATCTGTTATTATCAGATTCTTGTTATCGATTTGAAAAAACCTACACAAGGAATATGGAATATTAATTTGATCAAACATATTCAAATGTAATATGGATTAATGTGACATTTATTTCTACTTCTTGTTGCACCCTAAACAAGGAATATGGATTAATGTTTTCAAACATATTCAATTGTAAGTGAAGCAAGAGAGCCTAGATGTCAGACATTGAACACCAAAATCTAAATATGAAGAGTGAAGCATTGGTACCTCAAACCTGTTTTAATTATTTAAGTTTATGCCAATATACCACAAGTAATATTTGATTTGTGTGATATCATTTTGGGATCAAAATACATATGGAGATGTCAGGTGTCTAAGAAATGATTACATCTCATCATATAAATGACATTCAAAAGATTATGGGGAAATCAATCTAGCTTCTACATGTGGAAAATATATAACATATACTTCCAGCTTGAGTACAACCATTTGCATCAAGCCTTACTAATAATTACTTTAGTATTAATCTGCATTAAATTGCTCGTAATCTTCCAACAGTTTCAAATACTGTGAATGTGGTGAAAACAACTCCCCCTGAGGAGTGCAGTCCAATCTGAAATTGATCTAAATCTCTCCCATATGACATATTATGACATTATTTTTCACATATAACTCTCCCCCTTTGAGATCAATGTCAAAGATATGACATAGATATCAAAATCCTGTGAATCTCAAAGCTGACTACTCCCCCTAAGTAGTAGCACCACTACATCAATCCAGAGCAAAGGATAAAGCTAATGATGCATACTGGACTAATGCACCGCTCCATCAATTAAGTTTCTATCGAAGGGGTAGATACCCCTAACCTGTCTCTCAAATATTCAATTGATTCCTTAGACAACGGTTTAGTGAATATATCTGCAATCTTCTCTTTAGTGTTCACATAAACCAATTTTACTTCCTTTTCTTCCACCTTTTCTTTCAGAAAATTATATTTTATTGAAATGTGCTTAGTCTTAGAGTGAAATACTGGATTCTTAGATATGTCAATAGCTGCAGAGTTATCACAATAGATAACTACCGGTTCACTGCAATTTACCTTGATATCCTTCAACATTTGCTTCATCCACAATACTTGAGTGCAATTAGTTGCTGCTGCAACATATTCAGCTTCTGCAGTAGATAAAGAAATGCATGACTATTTTTTTGTTGATCCATGAAACCAATTTCTTTTCAAGAAATAAAGCTCTACTAGAAGTGCTCTTCCGGTCATCAGTATCTCCTGCCTAATCTGCATCTGTATATGCACATAAAGTGAAGTTATCATCTCTAGAGTACCATAAGCCATATTCTATCATTCCTTGCAAATACCAGAATATCATCTTTACTGCACATTCATGATTTTTTTTAGGATTACTATGATATCTTGAAACAATACTTACTGCATTCATAATATCTGATCTAGTCTGAGTTAGATATAACAAGCCACCAATCATAGACTTATACCTTGTCGAATTTACCGGTGTAGATGTGTCTTTGATATATAATTCTTCACTTGTCACCATAGGAGTACTTACCGGTTTGGAATTATCCATACCAAACTTCTTCAACAATTCCCTTAGATACTTAGTTTGACAGATAAAGATTTTCCCATAACCCATACGGGTTATGTAGAACTAGAAGTTTTGGCCTTAGTTCTACATAACCTGTATGGGCTATGTAGAACTAGGAAAAGGAGAGGGGGAGAGGGAGAGGGAGAGAAGGAAAAGGAGAGGGGGAGAGGGGAGAGGGAGGGAAAAGGAGAGGGGGAGAGGGAGAGAGGAAGGGAGAGGGAGATGGAGAAAGAGGGAGATTGGGAAAAGGAGAGGGGGAGATGGAGAGAAGAAGAGGGGGAGGGAGAGACGGAGAGAGGGGAAAGGCGAGAGGGAGAGGGAGAGAGAGGGAGATTGGGAAAAGGAGAGGGGGAGAAGGAGAGAGGGAGGGAGAGGGAGAGAGGGAGGGAAAGGGAGAGAGGGAGGGAGGGGAGAGAGAGGGAGATTGGGAAAAGAAGAGGGGGAGAGAGAGAGGGAGAGAGAGGGAGAGAGGGAGAGAAGGAGATGGGGAGGGAGAGAGGGATATTAGGGAAAGGAGAGGGGGAGAGGGATATAGAGGGAGATTGGGAAAAAGAGAGGGGGAGAGGGAGATGAGGAGGGAGAGAGGGAGATTAGGGAAAGGAGAGGGGGAGAGGGATATAGAGGGAGATTGGTAAAAAGAGAGGGGGAGAGGGAGAGATGGAGGGTGATGGAGAGAGTGAGGGAGGGGAAAGAGAGGGAGATTGGGAAAAGGAGAGCGGGAGAGAGAGAGGGTGAGAGAGGGAGATTGGGAAAAGGAGAGGGAGAGAGGGAGAGAAGGAGAGGGGGAGGGAGATTGGGGAAAGGAGAGGGGGAGAGGGAGAGAGAGGGAGATTGGGAAAAGGAGAGGGGGAGAGGGAGAGATGGAGGGAGAGGAAGATTGTGAAAATGAGAGGGGGAGAGAGAGAGGGAGAGAGAGGGAGATTGGGAAAAGGAGAGGGAGAGAGGGAGAGAAGAAGAGGGGGAGGGAGAGAGGGAGATTAGGGAAAGGAGAGGAGGAGATGGAGAGAGAGGGAGATTGGGAAAATGAGAGGGGGAGAGGGAGAGAGGGAGGGAGAGGGAGGGAGAGGGAGAGAGGGAGGGAGAGGGAGAGAGCAAGATTGGGAAAAGGAGAGGGGGAGAGGGAGATGGAGAGAGAGGGAGATTGGGGAAAGGAGAGGGGGAGAGGGAGAGGCAGAGAAAGCGAGATTGGGAAAAGGAGAGGGGGAGACAGAGGGAGAGGGAGGGAAAAGGAGAGGGGGAGAGGGAGAGAGGAAGGGAGAGGGAGAGGGAGAGAGAGGGAGATTGGGAAAAGGAGAGGGAGAGAGGGAGAGAAGGAGAGGGGGAGGGAGAGGGGGAGATTAGGGAAAGGAGAGCGGGAGAGGGAGAGAGAGGGAGATTGGGAAAAGGAGAGGGGGAGAGGGAGAGAGGGAGGGAGAGGGAGAGAGAGGGAGATTGGGAAAAGGAGAGGGAGAGAGGGGGAGAGTGAGAGAGAGGGAGGGATAGGGAGGGGAAAGGAGAGGGAGAGAGGAAGGGAGAGGGAGAGGGAGAGAGAGGGAGATTGGGTAAAGGAGAGGGAGAGAGGGGAGAGAAGGAGAGGGGGAGGGAGAGAGGGAGATTGGGGAAAGGAGAGCGGGAGAGGGAGGGAGAGGGAGATTGGGAAAAGGAGAGGGGGAGAGGGAGAGAGAGGGGAGATTGGGAAAAGGAGAGGGGGAGAGGGAGAGAGGGAGGGAGGGGGAGAGGAGGGAGATGGGAAAGGAGAGAGGACGAGATAGAGGGAGAGAGCGAGATTGGGAAAAGGAGAGGGGAGAGAGAGAGGGAGAGAGAGGGAGATTGGGAAGGCTAGGAGTCTGAGGAGCTGGGCAAAGGGCGGGGAGAGGAGATTGGAAAGAGAAGGGAGAGGGAGAGAGAGAGGAGATTGGGAAAAGGAGAGGGGGAGAGGACGGGAGAGGGAGGGTGGAGCTGGTGGAGATTCTCAGATCCCACGTGCACCCGCGCGTGCCTTCTGTCGTCGCCCTCGTCTCAGAACCTCACCCCCCTTGTTTTCGTTTGCTCGTGTGTGCTGCTGGCGAGCCGAGAGCTGAGCGAAGAGCCGTAGAGCAGTAGAGTAGAATAGAGATAATGAGATTTGTCGCTCGTGCTGCTGGTGAGAGCGCTGCGAGAGAGGGCTCGTCTCTCGACTGCGGGAGAGAGAGATGATGAGAGAGAGAGAGAGAGAGAGAGAGAGAGAGGAGAGAGAGAGAGAGAGAGAGAGAGAGAGAGAGTAGGGAGGAGGGCTAGGGGCCAGAGACATGAGGTAGAGGGTGAGCCTAACCCCCACTCGCCGAATCATGTGCTCGTCTGCATTCTGCACCCCCACCCTTCCTCACCATCGTGGTCACCTCCACTTCCCCGCTCGCCAAGCATTGGTACCGTACCTCCCGCGAGCGAGAAAACCAAGAGATACATCCATATATACCACCACATCTCTACATATCTCTATAAATATATGTATATATTGTTGGCATCTTTGATGATTATGTTGTGATTGTCATTGATGGACACACACTTGCATTGAGATCATTTTTGTATGTATAAGTTTAAGCTCAACCGGAATATGTTGCAATCGGTATGATGCATTATAGTCTTTAGACTATTGGTGTTTTGCAAAATGTGTTTACCGGTCTGAAGCGGCATGTTAACCCCAAGCGGTTTGAAGGATCAAAGTGGCAGAACACATATTTCCTAGTCTTCATTTTGTCAAATCGGCAACCGACATTTTGCTTGAACTGGTATTTTGTATGAACCAGTAATACTCTGTGATGAGTTGCCAACTGAAATTTTTGTGATGAGTTACCATCCACCGATTGTTTGATGGTGCCGACACTTTAACGGTGCTTTTTGTGTTAAGTTACCAAGTATGTCCAGGTTCATTGAACCTAGGGAATTGGATTGTAATCCTATTGGATCGACATGAAATTAGATTCCTTTATAAGGACATCATGTCTAGGGTTTTAGGTTGTTGTTGTTGGTGAAGTTGATATTGTTGCTAGGGTTTAAGGTGGTTGAGGAATTAGAGAGAGTATGAATGTGTAGAAGACCGAAGTAATGCTAGAATGCATTAGGAATGAGCTATCAAGGATCTAACCAAGCAATCTGTGCTATTTGCTAGATCACTCACTTGTTGATTACTCACATCTTCGACAAGTCTGTAGCCCTTAACCGGGTAGGCCCAAAAGCCTTTTGTAAATCCTCTAACAAGGTGGTTCACATCTGTGGATCGAAAATCCTCTAGCAAGGTAGTCTTTAATCGGACTTATCTCATAACATAGATTGAGATTCCTAACAGGATCTGTTCTGATAAAGAACATTGTAAGACCTTAACAGGTCTGACTTTAACCGATTTGGTTCTTATTCTGCAGATAGTTACTTGTAAGTTCCATCTCACCATGGTTTTTCCCATTTGGGTTTCCACGTCAAAATCTCTTGTGTTATGGTATTTGTGCTTCTGTGGGTGAATGAATTATTTGCTATTTGGTTTGCATGTGTGCTAACCGGTTTGTCTACTAAATTGTTTTACCGGTTTACTGTTAGTCTTGCAAAGTGTTTAAGTGCAAATATTTTTGGCATACTAATTCACCCCCCCCTCTTAGTATTCATCAATTGGTATCAATGCCTACCTTTCTATAAGTTTAACCACTTGGAAAAAGATATGGGGGAATACACATTGAGGGAACTTACTCATCGGCTCACTCAGTCTGAGCAAGCCTATGATGATCTTATGGTCAAATACAAGGCATCTCAAGCAAAAAGGAGAGAACATGCAGAAAAGCTAATGGAGATATCTGAAAATAGTTCCTCTAATGAAGTGAACATGGAAGCCCTGATTCAAGAAGTAGAAAAGCTGAATGAATCCAATTCCAATCTGAGATAAGAATTGGAAGGACTGACTATTCAAATGTGCCAAGAGCTTGAGAACCGGAGGAAAGCTGAAGATCTAGTCAAAGACAAGGATCATGAAATCTCCAAGCTGAAGCAAGAGATCAGTGCCCTAACTGCTCAACTCCATGCGAGCAAAGTGGAAAAGGAAGACATGCAAGGAGAACTGAACATTGCCATCTCTGAGAATGAAAACTTGATGGAAACAAATGTTGCTATTTCCAAAGAACTCTTTGAGTCAAAAGAAATACTTGCCAAGTTCAACAAGAGTATTGTCAAGCTAGAGCAAAAGCTTGAATGTGCCAAACCAGCAAAGAATACCAATGGACTTGGTTATTCCGGTTATGAGGAAGGTGGGACCTCTGGTACAAATGTTGGAACATCAAAGAAACAACTGGCATCAAAGGATAAAGGTAAGCAAAAGTTTAAACCTGTTTGCTTTAACTATCTTAAAGAAGGACATACTGCAAATGTGTGTAGAAGTAAGGCTTACAACAATTTTCCTTATTTTCTAAATGATAAGCCTAGATCCTATAAATTCAATGGTAACTATTATGCATGCAACAAGTTTGGGCATAGAGCATCTAAATGCAGGTCTGTTATGAATAACACTGGAAGATATCCTTAGAGGACCCAAGGAGTTGGTCCTGAACCTTTTGTGAATCGGAATCACAACCGGTTTAATGCCTTCAATCATCAGCCAAGAAGTGGTGGCTATCAAGTGGCAACTGGATGGAGACCAAACTGTTGGATTTGTCATGGCCATGGTCACACTGCTGCAACATGAAAAAGAAAGATTGGAAACACGAACAATGGACCCTGGAGAGCACCTGGATTGGTCTGCTATCACTGCAACAAACTGGGTCACATTGCCAAATTTTATAGATCAAGAAAGAGTATATCAGATGATATACTGGTCACTCCGGAAGGAAACATTGATGTTGACACTGTTCAAGTGGATATGAACAAAACCTGGAAGAAGAAACCAGTGGTGTTACAAGAGGAACCAGTTTCTACACCTAGTGTGGAAATCATGGAACCGACAAACTAAGCTTCAGAAAAGCTTAGGGGGAGCAAACGGCGAAATGTTTCGAACCCTCAGTTTACAATGGTAAAAGACCTTAACCGGTATGCGATACCTATCATTTAGCGAAAGACCAGAAACAGTAAAAGGCAAATTAGGGTTTATGCCCTAATAGTGGAGCATTTATTGTGGTAGGTGAGGAATATGTTTAAAAGGATTTTTCAAATCATTTCTCACTATCAGTTTTTGAAGCGAAGGAGGTTTTCAAGTGCAGAGCTGCGATTCTGTGAATTTAAGGAATCTTCAAGGAGACTCAAATTCAAATTGCAAACGGTCAAGTGAAGAATGCAAAGCGGCGATTCTGCAACCGTCGGAGTGTGAGGTGGAGAAGAATCTGAAAGCCCTAAATTCACATTTTTCGAAAGGTTTTTTTCAAGTTTTTAGTTTCTATCATGGCTTCTGCATCCCATACTAGCTCTAGTACATCTGTAGATTCAACAAGCGTTATTCAATGCAAGTCTAGATATAATGCCCTATCACAAGTTCCAGCTAGTGTGATAGTAGAAGAGGGAATCTTGGATTATATAGACTATAAAATAGAAGACCTAGGGTCTCTAGCAATTCACTCTGATCCGGGGGATATTTTCACCAAAAATTGAAGTATCTCCAAAGCTCCAAAAATCAGCATCATGGTAAAGTTCTTGAGATCCTAAATCCAATGCCACTTGAATGGACAAAAAAGGAGTCCATACGTTTGAGTTATGATCAGTCAAAGCTTGGTCAAACCAAGTATAGAGGCTCTCAAAAGGTAAAAAAAATCATCCCAAAAGTGATCAACAATGGGTTTCAAATTAAAGAGCTCGTCAAGAGCTTTCCAACGATGTTCATTTTATCAAAAAACGGAGTCCGTATGGAAAAGTTATGACAATTTGAAATTTGGAGGGAAAAGTATGATTTGATGATGTCAGCATGATGTCATCATACTGTTCAGGCGTTTAAAACTATTTGTGGGTTTTGAACCGATAACCCCATGTAACCAACTACACCTCTCCACCATTGGACCACGAAAATGGCGCTTAACTAAATTTAGCGCTTTGTGTTATTTAAAGAAGAAACTGCTTAATGCGATTTAAAGAAGAGCCAATGGGAGTTGAACTCCCAACCAGCGGTCACCTAAAATCAAGGATGACCACTACGCTATTAATAGCGCATGGGATATTTTTGGAGGATATTCTAATTATCCAAACATATTCCGCATAACTTTATTTAAATAAGGTTATTTATTAAAAAGCAAACCCCTAATAATGGAGTAAAATCCAAACCATAAAATGGAAAGAGGATATCTACGGGATTATTTTCCCAAGGGGGATTATTTTTTTGGTTTTGGTGGTTTTAGCCTAATTATGGCTAATTTTATGTATAAAAGGGGGTATTAGGCCTTTGAAAATCATCCAGGTGATGAGAAGGAGATTATGAACTTGAAGGCTTGTTGATTATTCCTGCACATTGGAGAATAATGTTGCCATTGTGCTTGAAGGGAATATCTTGTAACACTTGTAATTGATTTTGGAGCTAATCGGATCGGTCCCCCTATTGGAGCAGGACTCGGAGACGTAGTCCGACCCGCGGACGAACTCCGTTATCAATTGTGTTTTGTCTTCTGTCTTTCTACTCTCTTTCTTTTAGTTCATTACCTTTATTATGCTTTGTTCATTTAAGCATTATTATGTTAATTCTCTCAGATTAAAGCTTTGAATTAACTTGTGTAATATTGTTAAGCATTTGTCTGTAATTGTCATAGATCCTAATCAGATCAAGTTTGGTATCAGAGCTTTGTTTGACTAGTATTGTAGAATTGAATGCTAACAAGATCCAAGATTCAACGAGGCGAAGGCAAGCTTGAAGAATATAATCCTGAGATCGGAAAATGAAGAACTAATCCACCATCATAGATGGAAGGAAAAGGTGGTGAAGAAGGTTCCAAAGATAAGAGTATTCAGAAGACTCTTCAGAATTTGGAAACCATTGTACAAGTTTTAGTATAGGAGAGAGAGGACAAGATGCGAAGACATGCAACTCGTGAGAACAAAGGAAAAAGACCAGGAGGTGACCATGAGCCTCCAAAAACACCCCCATCTCCTTCTTCTCCTTCTTCCCCATCTTCTCCCTCTTCTACTCATTCTGAGTCTTCTTCTCTTTTCAAGAGTTCACATAAGCCTAAGATTAAATTGGATGTAAAATTTGATCTACCGCAGTATTGTGGGGAATTAAATGCTGAAAAATTAGATGATTGGATTCAACAGGTTGAAGTCTATTGTAGAGTCCAAAACCTCTTAGATGATGCTGATAGGATCCAATTAGCTACTCTTCGGTTAGGAGGTACAACTCTAACTTGGTGGGAGAGTAGAATTCGGGATGGGTCTTCACAACATGGTAAAATCAATTTAACTTGGTCAGACTTTGTTAATGCTCTCAAGAAGCAATTCTATCCCCTGGGCCATATGCAATAGTTAATGATGAACTGGAAACTTTTTAGGCAAGGGAAAGGTCAGTCTGTCTAGGATTACACCCATGAATTCAGAAAGAAGGCTATTGCATTAAATGTTCCATTGTATACCCAGGACACGTTGCTTAAGTACATAGGTGGTCTTCACTCTTATCTAAGACATTCAATTTTGGTCTTGAATCCTAGTAACTTTGATGAAGTTTGTGTCCAAGCCACACACCTAGAGTCAAGAGGTAAGGGTTCTTTTATTGATAAGTCTGATAAGAAGCCATCTAAGTCTGAGAACAAATCCCAAAACAAAGGGAAGGGGAAAAAGATAGCTACAGTGAAGAAAGAGGGTGAAAAACCCACATGCTCACATTGCAAGAAAGAAGGGCATGATGATTCTAGGTGTTGGAAGCTGCACCCTGAAAAGAGGCCAAAGAGATATGGTGGAAACAAAGACAAACAAAAGACTGCTGCTATAGTTCAACAGGATCTTGGATCCGACTTTGGAGATGAGACAAAGATCGTTGCTGCTGGAATCCAAGGTAAAGAAAAAGGTAGATCTCTCTCATCAGCTACAAGTTCTTCTAATATAAGTGCAAGTACAAGTAAAGATTCTACTCCTAAGAATGATAAGAAAAGGAATGAATTATTTCATATTCGGGTTGTTATCAAACATACTAAAGTTGATACATTATTTGATACAGGTTCTCAAGTTAACTTGATATCTGAAGAAATTGTTAAAAAGCTTAACTTGACTACAACACCTCATCTAAAACCATACCCTCTGGGATGGGTTTGTAATGAGGCACAATTGCAAGTAACTAAACAATGTAAGATAAGATTTGCTATCACTGCAAACTTTGTAGATGAGGTAGAAGTTGATGTAGTCCCTTTAGATATTTGTGGTCTTGTACTTGGGAGTCCCTATTTGTATGATCGACAGGTTATCTTTTATAGAGGGGAGAACAAATACCATCTTTTTAAAGATAAGGTTGAATACATTGTACGGGCACATAAGGTAAAGACTAATCTTGCACTAGTTAATGCTGGTCAGATGAAAAGGTTAGTCAACTCTAGTAAGAACTTTGTATTAATGCTTGTAAAAGCCAAAGAGGAAGAAACATCTGAGGCATTTAAAGGATGTGATCCTAAACATAAGGCTAAAATGGTCAAAGTTGTTTCCGCTTACGATGACTTGTTTCAAGAACCAAAAGGATTGCCTCCTAAGAGAGAGATACAACATGAGATCCAGTTGCAGTAGGATGTGCCACTTCCAAACATTGGCATGTACCGGTTATCAGTCTTGCAAAATGAAGAGATCAAAAAGCAGGTTCAAGAGTTGGTTGAGAAAGGAGTTATTCATCCTAGTACATCTCCTTGCGGTTCTCCTATTGTGTTGGTTCCAAAGAAAGATGGGACTTGGAGAATGTGCATCGACTACAGGGCTCTGAACAAGATAACAGTAAAGAACAGGTACCCTCTTCCTAGAATTGATGATTTACTTGATCAGTTGAAACATGCAATTTATTTCACTAAGTTAGACTTGTGTAGTGGATATCATCAGATACAAATTGCAGAAAATGATATTTGGAAAACTGGTTTTAAGACTAAACAGGGACTGTTTGAGTGGTTGGTTATGCCCTTCGGGCTTTGTAATGCTCCAGCTACATTCATGAGAGTCATGAATGATGTCTTTCATCCTTTTATTGATGATTTTGTCATAGTCTACCTAGATGATATTCTTGTATTCAGCAAGTCTTGGGAAGATCATGTAATTCATGTTAAAAAAGTCCTTGATGTATTAAGGAAAGAAAAACTTTTTGTAAAGATGTCTAAATGCGAGTTTGCTAAGACATCCTTAGTGTACCTAGGCTATGTCATAGGGAATGGTCAACTAAAAGTAGACCCTGCGAAGGTCGATTGTATTGTAAAATGGCCTAAGCCAAGTATAGTCACAAAAGTCAGGAGTTTTTTAGGTGCAGTTCAGTACTAGAGGAAGTTCATTGCAAAATTCTCTTTTATTGCTTCATCATTGCACACATTGACTAGTACGAAGGCAACTTTTTAGTGGGGAGGTCCACAACAGAAGGCTTTTGACACTTTGAAGGAAAAGTTGAGCACCGCACCAGTTCTAGCTTTACCAGATTTACATCAACCATTTGAGATCGAGACAGATGCTAGCGGGTTTGCCATGGGAGCTATACTCATGCAAGGAGGTAAACCAGTCTGCTACCACTCTGAAACTTTTTCGGGAGCAGTAAGTAACTATCCCACTTATGATAAGGAACTTTATGCTTTAGTTCAGAGTGTTAAGAAATGGAAACACTACTTAATGGGCAAAGAAACTGTAATCCACACTGATCATCAGCCACTTCAGTATTTGCACTCACAGTCTAAACTGCAACAAAGTAGGCATTTTAGGTGGATGGGTTTTCTTCAACAATTTCATTTGGTCATTAAGTATAAGAAGGGTGCCCATAATAAAGTAGCAGATATGCTCTCTAGGCCTCTAGTTAAGAATGCTTTGATAATCCTTAAAAATAGTTCCATGGTTCATGAAAGTTTTCAGGAACAATATGCTAATGATGAGAAATTTAAGGACATATATGCAGCTCTAATACAGGGTAAACATGTAGAAGAAAAAGATTACTATGTGCAGGATAACTTGTTGTACCACTTGGGTAAACTGTGTATTCCTAAAGATGAGCAGGCACAGGTGATTCGAGAAGCACATACCTCTTTGATTGCAAGACATTTCGGGGTAAGTAAAACATTGGCTCAATTACAAAAGTATTGTTACTGGCCTCGTATGCAAGAAACTGTTACAAAGTATATAAAGGGATGTGTAATGTGTGCAACCAGTAAACCAAGTAACAGGAAATTGGGTTTGTACACACCATTACGTGTACCATCCCATCCATGGGAAAGTGTGTCTATGGACTTTGTGGGAGGTTTACCTATGTCTAGGAAGGGACATGATTATTTGTATGTTGTTGTTGATCGATTCAGCAAAATGTGTATTCTAATGCCTTGTAAGAAACAGGTCACTGCTAAACTAATAGCTCATATGTACTTCCAATTTGTATGGGTTCATTTTGGGTTACCTACTTCTATTGTATCAGATCGAGATTCTCGATTCTTACGGGAATTTTGGACATCTTTGTGGGGACTCATGGACACCAAGCTGAAGAAGAGTACAACCTTCCATCCGCAAACTAACGGACAGACAGAGGTAGTCAACAGGATAGTTGTTCATCTACTTAGAGGTTACTGTAGCAAGCATCCTAAGTTGTGGGATGAGAATCTTCATTATGTGCAACATGCTTACAACCATGTAGCACATTCTTCTACAAAGAGGTCTCCTTTTGAGACTTGCTTCGGTTACTTGCCTAAGACACCAATGGATTTTTCTTTTGGGAAGGATGATGTTATTGATGGACGCCATGATGCAGAAAGGGCTTTAAAGTTCATCCAGAAGGTCCAAGCAATCCATCAGGTAGTAGAAGCATAGTTGGAACAGAGCTAAGCAAAATACAAGGCTCGCCATGACAAGCATCGCATAGATCATCATTTTCAGGTTGGTGACTGTGTTTGGTTACATATCAGCAAGGAAAGAATGCAAGGTGAAGGAAGGAAGTTGAAGCCAATCAGATATGGTCCTTTTGAGATCTTGGAAAAGATCAGTACCAATGCCTTCCGCATTAATCTTCCTCCGTACATGCAGATTTACTCAGTTGTCAATGTTGAGAATCTAAAGTTGTATGAACCTCCAATGATCTTGGATGAAGACACTGACATATAGGTTCCATCAGTTGATGATCTCTCACCAAAGTACATGTCAGAGTTGCCGGAAGATGTTATCCTTGACAAGAATGTCAGAACATCACGAAGAGGACCAATTGAATACCTCCGAGTGGGACTAAAGGGGATGCATCCAAGAAAGGCAAGATGGATGGAGATTGGTAAAGTGAGGGAACTTTACCCTCACTTAATTTCCAAGTAATCAAACTTTCGGAGGTCCGAAAGCTCTCCAGTGGGGAGGCTTGATCCGGGGGATATTTTCACCAAAAACTGAAGTATCTCCAAAGCTCCAAAAATCAGCATCATGGTAAAGTTCTTGAGATCCTAAATCCAATGCCACTTGAATGGACAAAAAAGGAGTCCATACGTTCGAGTTATGATCGATCAAAGCTTGGTCAAACCAAGTATAGAGGCTCTCAAAAGGTAAAAAATAATCATCCCAAAAGTGATCAATAATGGGTTTCAAATTAAAGAGCTCGTCAAGAGCTTTCCAACAGCGTTCATTTTATCAAAAACGGAGTCCGTATGGAAAAGTTATGACAATTTGAAATTTGGAGGGAAAAGTATGATTTGATGATGTCAACATGATGTCATCGTACTGTTCAGGTGTTTAAAACTATTTGTGGGTTTTGAACCGATAACCCCATGTAACCAACTACACCTCTCCACCATTGGACCACGAAAATGGCGCTTAACTAAATTTAGTGCTTTGTGTTATTTAAAGAAGAAATTTCTTAATGCGATTTAAAGAAGAGCCAATGGGAGTTGAACTCCCAACCAGCGATCAGCGATCACCTAAAATCAAGGATGACCACTATGCTATTAATAGCGCATGGGATATTTTTGGAGGATATTCTACTTATCCAAACATATTCCGCATAACTTTATTTAAATAAGGTTATTTATTAAAAAGCAAACCCCTAATAATGGAGTAAAATCCAAACCATAAAATGGAAAGAGGATATCTACGGGATTATTTTCCCAAGGGGGATTATTTTTTTGGTTTTGGTGGTTTTAGCCTAATTATGGCTAATTTTATGTATAAAAGGGGGTATTAGGCCTTTGAAAATCATCCAGGTGATGAGAAGGAGATTATGAACTTGAAGGCTTGTTGATTATTCCTGCACATTGGAGAATAATGTTGCCATTGTGCTTGAAGGGAATATCTTGTAACACTTGTAATTGATTTTGGAGCTAATCGGATCGGTCCCCCTATTGGAGCAAGACCCGGAGACATAGTTTGACCCACGGACGAACTCTGTTATCAATTGTGTTTTGTCTTCTGTCTTTCTACTCTCTTTCTTTTAGTTCATTACCTTTATTATGCTTTGTTCATTTAAGAATTATTATGTTAATTCACTTAGATTAAAGCTTTGAATTAACTTGTGTAATATTGTTAAGCATTTGTCTATAATTGTCATAGATCCTAATCAGATCACACTCGCAGCTAGGTTTGTTTTGTGGACGAGATAAAAAGATCAAACTGGAGTATAGTATCTTGGAGAAGAAGAAGCTCCACAATGTTGTTTATTTCCTAGAGGATTTCACAGATGATCACATTAGGATCATTCTGAGCAGAGTTCATGGTGACAAGATGTACCTGGAAAGAATGCATGATATAACACCACAAGCAATTCATGTCATCACCATTTTCTGCAATACAGGGGAAGTGCCAGCCCTAAGGACGGTTAGCAAAACTAAAATGTCCAAGCTCACCAGTTCAGTGAGTGACTCACGAGGTATGACCGTAAATTCTATCAATGATGATCTGGTGAAATATGCATGTATGGTGATTGGATACTGAACGTTCTCAACCAGCAGAATTAACTCTGTATCTGCTGCAGCAATAAATACCACTTAGTGGATGATCAAGGAGGATGCATCATTTGACCTATGCATCGGTATGCAAAGGCAACTCCTATTGAATCTCAAATCAATCAAACAGGATAATGCATTAAAGTTAAAGTTTGGAAAACTATTGGTTGGGTTATTCTTTTACTTCCAAGGCTACTTTCCAGGAGTAGGTGATGTCCAGTGGTCTGCTGACCAACTGGTAACCAAGCAAATCAAGGAAAGCATTCAAGCAGTTGGAACAGGTTACCTTGAAGTTCTGAACAAGTACTTTGATGAGTTTAGACACAAAATGAGTCAGAGAGTGAGAATATCAGGTGATATTGTCAAGAAATATGAAGATGATATCTGTTTCACCATTAAAGTGGATCAATGCATAATGGAGGCTGTTGAGCCTAGATAGGAGGAAGTGGAGCCTAATGAATGATATGCTGGAAGAATATACCTCTACCCTTATTGCCTCACCGCTTGATTGAAAGGAAAAAAGAACCGACACCTACCTAGAAAGGATAACACTGGTTGAGGAACCCTCAGCAAAGAAAGGAGAAGAACCTTCAGTGAAGAAGGCAAAAGCAGTGCCTTCAGCATCAGCACCGGCTATTACAGCCAGTCCTACAGTGACCAAGCGGTCACTAGCTAAAAAGAAATCTGAAGCGGTACCTGCTAAAGTGTTCGAGAGAAAGACAAAGACAAGGAATACCTCTCTAGACTCAGAAGACATTGTGTCTAAGGAAAAACCAAAGAAGACACGTCAAGCAAAGAAAAAGACAAAGAATGAACCGACATCATCGACACCGGTAAATATTGACATCTCCTCCTACAAACCTTTGACACATTGTCAAAGAACTATCAAAAACATTAGGAGAAAATTATTGAATGATTTAATTGACTGTTTTGATGACTTCAATGATGATGAAAAGGAAGCGGTTGAAAAGGAAATAATTCAGTATTTATGTGTTAATGACCGGTCGCCTTCAGAAATTAGATCTGAGACACTGGATTCTTTATGTAAGTCCTTAGACAATAAATGGCGCATTGCCATAGAGTAGGAACAGGAAATGAGAGAAAAAGTTTTTGCTGAACATTTTCTTGATGTATCAAATTCGGAACTATTCGAAGTAATGAACAAATAGAAAGGCCTCTTCTTCATGAGAAGAAGAAGACTCTTGTTACTGGAAGGGAAGGGTAAATAAGTGCTCAAGAATAGACACACCCTTGCTCTAGAATCTCTGAAGATGCATTGAGTGGCTGAAGCCAACCAGAAGGCTGAGCAAGAACCGATAATAACAAAACCAGATGAAGCATTTGATGATGAAGGAAACCCGATTATTGAACCTATAGACACTATTGATGTCGATGCTCTCGATGGAGAAGATATTGCTTAGGGTACACCATCGGAAGCTATAGGTCAGGAGAAGCAGGCAGAAAAGGAAGTAAAGCAAAATGAGACATAGGACAAAAATGAGGAAGCAAAGAAGCAAGCGGAGGAGAAGAAGAATGAAGACAAGAAGAAGAAGAAGGATGAAGAAGAGAATAAGAAGAAATATGAAGAGGAGAAGAAGAAGAAGGATGAAGAAGAGAAGAAGAAAAAGGATGAAGAGGAGAAGAAGAAGAAAGATGAAGAGGAGAAGAAGAAGAAGGATGAAGAAGAGAAGAAGAAAAAGGATGAAGAGGATAAAAAGAAGAAGGATGAAGAAGAGAAAAAGAAATAAGAAGATGCAAGGAAGAAGAAAGAGGAAGAGGATGAGAAGAAGAGAAAGGAAGAGAAGAAGCGAAAGGAAGCAGAAAAGAAGAAGGCAGATGAAGATAAGGCAGAGAAGAAGTGGAAGGAAACAGAGAAAAGGAAGAAGGAAGAGGAAGAGAAGGAAGAGGAAAAGAGAAGAGAAGCAGCATGGAAGAAAATAGAGGAGGACAAGACAGGAGAAGCGTCAAAGAGCACGCAGATGGAGACACATAAGGCAACTGGTAGTCAAGCCAAACTGACTGACCTCACCAGTCCCATTGACCTCCAGTCTGCAAGTGAAATGGAGCTACTGCAGAGCATCAAGGTTGCTCAAGAATTCGTTGAGGTGTTAAGGAGGAAGAAGGAGGAAGATGTGATCTAAGCTGCGGTGGACACTCTTACCAGTTTGTTACCCAGTACAAACCTCCCCAGTACCGACTCATCATTGGCACAACTAAAGCTCCTATGCATAGTAGTAGATGATCAAGTGCAAAGCTTAGAAGAGGTAGCAGAGGCAAGTGCTAAGAAAGAGCATCAAAAGGCTCTAAATATTGCTCTGGTGAAGAATGTTGAAATGTGGCAACTGATCAACAAAGTACTATACACTCAACAAAGTTGGCCTTTTTAGGGTTTTATTACCGACATTGTAATAAAACCCTAAAAAGGCCGACTTTGTTTTTGCCCTAAAAATACATGTTATAAGCGACTGGGATGCTTAAGGCATTGTAAGGTTGATGTGCTATTTTTGCTGGATAATAAGAAAGATTGGACGATTGTGTGTGGTGGACGTAACCCATTCTGGGTGAACCATGTTAAATCTCTGTGTTATCTGTGTCCTGTTTTATTTCATCTTTTGTATTTAAATCTGCATATAATTGTTAGTTCATATTTGCTTCGGATCTGCTTAAAACCCTAACAATTGGTATTAGAGCGAGGTTTTCTGTAAATTGGCAAGACTTTCAGATTTGAGTGGGAGCAATGGAGGATTCCAAATTCAAGGTCAAAAAGTTTAACAGCCAGAATTATTAGTTATGGAAAATGCAGATGGAGGATTGCCTGTATCAAAAGGATTTGTGGCGGCCATTAGAAGGAAAGGAAAAGAAAGCGACCACAATGTCAGATGAAGAATGGGACATTTTAGATAGAAATGCACTAGGATCCATTCGATTATGCCTTGCACCGTCTATAACATTCAATATAACAGAAGCAAAAACAGCAGTAGATTTGATGGCAACATTGGCTAAGTTGTATGAGAAACCCTTGGTTTCGAATAAGGTATTTCTTATGAAGCGTTTGTTTAATTTGAAAATGAGTGAGGGAGGATCTGTAGCGGAGCACTTAAATGAATTTAATACAATTACCAGTCAATTTTCTTTGGTAAAAATTACCTTTGCAGAAGAAGTTAGGGCTCTCTTGATTTTATGTTCTTTGCTAGAAAGCTGGAATAGTTTGGTTATGGCTGTAAGTAACTCTGTCTCTAGTAAAAATACTTTGGTATTTGATGATATTGTTGGTGTTATCCTAAGCGAGGAAATGCGAAGGAAAAGCACAGGTGAGACTCCAACATCATCAAGTAGTGTTTTGAATGTGGAGAACAGAGGAAGATCAAAGGAAAGAGGAAAAGGCCCTGGGAATGAGAAGTCACGAGGGAAGTCAAAGAAAGGAGACTCTCAATCTAGAGGAAAGAAAGATTCTCAATCTAGAGGAAAGAAAGATTGTTGGTATTGTGGAAAGCCTGGTTATCTAAAGAAAGACTGTTGGTCTCAGAAAAACAAAGGAGACAAAAATGAAAATGACAGTAAGGAAGCTAATATTGCAAGTAATACTTTACAAGATGCTTTAATCTTATGTTTGGATAATGTTAATGATTCCTGGGTAATAGATTTTGGGGCTTCATTTCATGTTACACCCCATAGAAAATATTTTCTAGATTATGTTCAAGGTGATTTTGGACAGGTATATTTGGGTGATGATGAGCCCTGTCAAATTGTTGGAAAATGAAAGATAAAGATCAAGTTGCAGAATGGTAATGACTGGTTTCTACAAGAGGTAAGCCATGTTCCTAACTTAAGAAGAAATTTAATTTCTGCAGGGCAACTAGGTAGTGAAGGTTGCATAGTTACCTTCTCAGACAGTATCTGGAAGGTTAGTAAAGGATCATTAGTAGTAGCTAAAGGTGTGAAGGTAGGCACATTATATCTGTGTACTGGTAACACTTACTCTACCTTAGCTGCTACAGATAAAGTTACTATAGGGACAACAACAATAGATGTTGCAAGAATAGATTCGATAATGTGGCACCATAGGCTTGGGCACATGAGTGAGAAAGGGATGAAAATCCTTCACTCCAAAAATTTATTGCCAGGACTAAAAAAGATTGATTTAGAGTTATGTGAAAACTGTGTTTATGACAAACAGAAAAGAGTCAGATTTCTCAAGGTTGGGAAAGAGAAGAAGAGTGAGAAGTTAGAGCTTGTGCATTCAGATGTATGGGGACCGACTCAGGTATCATCTCTTGGTGGCTCTTGTTATTATGTTATTTTTATTGATGACTCAACCAAAAAAACATGGGTATATTTCCTAAAACAAAAATTGAATGTTTTTGAAACTTTTAAGAAATGGAAAGCTTTGGTTGAGAATGAGACAGGAAAAAGGTTGAAGTGTCTCAGATCGGATAATGGAGGTGAGTATTGCAGCAAGGCATTTGAAGATTACTACTCCTTAAATGGGATTAGAAAGCAGAAGACAGTTCCAAGAACTCCACAGGAAAATGGTGTGTCAGAGAGAATGAATAGGACTATCATGGAACGCGCGAGGAACATGAGATTGCATGCTGGATTGCCCTTACATTTTTGGGCAGATGCTGTACATACTGCTATCTATTTGATAAATAGAGGACCTTCAACCCCTTTAGATGGTGGTATTCTAGAGGAGGAATGGACTGGTAAAAAGGTAAATTATTCTTTTCTGAAAACCTTTGGTTGTGAAGCTTTTGTCCATGTTGATAAAGAAAACAGAACCAAGCTTGATGCTAAATCTCAGAAATGTACCTTCATTGGATATGGGATAGATGAATATGGCTATCGGTTATGGGATTTTGAAAATAAGAAAATAACTAGAAGTAGAGATGTTATATTCAATGAGAAGGCTATGCATAAAGAACAGATGCAGGAAAAGAAGCATGAACAGTACAAGCAAGAATATGTGGTGTTGGATGAGATTCTTGAAAATGAAATGCCATAGGTACCTGATGCTCAGCAACAACAGAATGTCCCACAAACTCCTGCAAGTGTTAGATGTTCTACGAGGTCAAGTAGACCACCTGAAAGATTTTCTCCATCTTTGTATTCTATATTATTAACTGATTCTAGTGAACCAGAAGAATATGAAGAAGCAATGCAGGTGGATGCCAAACAACAGTGGGAGCTAGGCATGAAAGAGGAGATGGACTCCTTGATGAAAAATAAGACTTGGGACTTAGTCCCTTTACCTGTAGAAAAAAGAGCCTTGCCTAACAAATGGGTTTATCGGCTAAAGGAGGAGGAAGGAGGTCAAAAAAGATATAAGGCCAGACTTGTGGTAAAAGGTTTTGCACAGAAAAGGGTATAGATTATGATGAAATATTTTCTCCAGTTGTAAAAATGACTTCAATTAGAACTGTACTTAGTCTTGTGGCTGCAGATGATTTACATCTTGAACAATTAGATGTGAAAACAATTTTTCTCCATGGAGATTTGGAGGAGGAAATTTACATGTTGCAACCACAGGGATATGAGGTTAAAGGTGAGGAGAACTTGGTGTGCAGGTTGAAGAAAAGTTTGTATGGCCTAAAGAAAGCACCCTGACAATGGTATTTAAAATTTGATAGTTTCATGGTTGAACACGGTTATCATAGATATCATTCTAATCATTGTGTATATTTTAAGAGATTGGATAATGACAGTTATATTATCTTGTTGCTTTATGTTGATGACATGCTTGTTGTTGGGTCTAACATGCAACATATAAATGATCTTAAACAGAAATTAGCCAGGTCATTTTCTATGAAGGATTTGGGTGTAGCTAAGCAAATTCTGGGTATGAGGATTACACGGGACAAGAAAAATAGAACCTTGAATTTGTCCCAAAGTGAGTATATAAAGAAGGTGTTGAAAAGATTTAACATGCATGATGCAAAAGCAGTTAGTACACCTTTGGCTAGTAATTTCAAATTGACTAAGGAGATGTGCCCAAAGGCATAGGAAGAGGTTAATAAAATATCTAACATCCCGTATTCATCAGCTATTGGCAGTCTAATGTATGCAATGGTATGCACAAGGCCAGATATTGCACATGTAGTGGGAGTTTTGAGCAGGTTTATGAGTAATCCAGGTATGGAACATTGGAATGCTGTGAAATGGATCCTTTGGTATTTGAAAGGAACCCCTACAAAGGCATTATGTTTCAAAGGATCTAATGCAGCTCTGAGTGGATTTGTTGACTCCGATCTGACAAGTGATATTGATTCATGGAGGAGTACTACAGGGTATGTTTTTACTATAGGGGGAACTGCAGTCAGTTGGATTTCTAGGCTGCAAAAGGCTGTTGTACTTTCAACCACTGAAGCTGAGTATGTTGTTGCTACAGAAGCCAGCAAGGAGATGATTTGGTTACAATGTTTTCTGGAGGAATTGGGTCAGACACAGGAGGATCGCCCATTGTATACTGATAGCCAGAGTGCCATTCATCTTGCAAAGAACTCTTCTTTTCATTCAAGGACAAAGCACATTCAGCTCAAGTACCACTTCATCTGGACTATTTTGGAGGAGGCTCAGTTATGATTTGAGAAGATTCACACAAGTGAGAATCCTGTCGATATGTTCACGAAGGCAATTCCACAGGAGAAGCTGATTTCTTCATCAGTTTCTGTTGGTTTTCTTGATTGATAATTATGGAATTTATACCAGTCGAGTCCTAGTGTTTTATCCAATGGATGTTGCATGTATAGTGGTGTTGTGTAGTATCAGTCTCCAAGTGGGAGATTGTTCGGTGTGGAGCTTGATTAGTCTCCAAGTGGGAGATTGTTTGGTGTGGAGGTTGATCAGTCTCCAAGTGGGAGATTGTTAAAATGTGGCGACTAATCAACAAAGTACTGTACACTCAGCACGTATCCTTATCGGGGTTCGGGACCGGGCCAGGCCCCGGGTAGGGGTTTGGGGGTGGCAACCCCTAAGAAAAGCGGGGGTTTGGGGGCGAGAGCCCCCAAGAAATTTTTTTTTGGGTATTTTTTTTTGTTGATGAAAACCGACATTGTAATAAAACCCTTTTAAAAAGGCCGACTTTTGGTTTTGCTCTAAAAATGCATGTTATAAGCGACTGGGATGCTTAAGGCATTGTAAGATTGATGTACTATTTTTGCTGGATAATAAGAAAGATTGGACGATTGTGTATGGTGGACATAACCCATTATGGGTGAACCGCGTTAAATCTCTATGCTATCTGTGTCCTATTTTATTTCTTTATCTTTTGTATTTAAATCTGCATATAATTGTTAGTTCATATTTGCTTCGGATCTGCTTGAAACCCTAACAAGGAAGTTAAATGGGCTCCGGATTGAACTCCAAAAAGCACAAAAGGATATAAGGGATGCTCTGGATGAGGTGAATCTTCTACTCAGCAAGATTTGCCAACCCCATCTATTCTGTGATGATGTGCTTACACAGAAGCAAAAGCTTCAATCTGACTTACAGTCCTACATGAGCACATTCAAGCCGCCTTATGACTCCTTTATAGCCTATGGGCAAACCATTCACCAGTTTCACATCCAGACAACAAAAATGGAGCATGAGATCTGCACCTGGTCTCGAGATTTGCAGGAGCTACAACTGGTTCTACTCCCACGTCTGCAAATTCTTCAGAAGTGCTATCTAAATCTGGATGCCTTAACAATGACACAGGAGATGAGCACAATTGACGCCATGGAAGAACATGTCTCACAAATGCAGATAGAGAAAGAAGTAGCCACCTCCCTACTTGAGTCCTGGTCTTTATCTATGAAACAATTCTTGCAGGACTTTAAATCTGTTTTTGACAAGTTTCATTCTTTATTGTCATAAACTTTTATTATTTTAATACCAAATGGAAATAGGGGTTGTTCAGCCGTACTTTTTCATTGTTGGCAAACAGTGAGAAGTATTCTAAGGGGGAGAAGTATCTGGTATTTAAAATTTTGATGTATGCTCTGATATATCTATATGCAAAATAGTTATACATTGTATTGTTAAAGGGATAATGTATATGCTTAGGGGGAGCAATTTTGCTAATGGCATGATTTTGTTGTAAAACGCTTAGATGTCAAAATTTTATTTTCCTAAGTGTTGCCATCAATGCCAAAAGGGGAGATTGTTGGCATCTTTGATGATTATGTTGTGATTGTCATTGATGGACACACACTTGCATCGAGATCATTTTTGTATGTATAAGTTTAAGCTCATCTGGAATATGTTGCAACCTGTATGATCCATTATAGTCGTTAGACTATTGGTGTTTTGCAAAATGTGTTTACCGGTCTGAAGCAGCATGTTAACCCCAAGCGGTTCGAAGGATCAAAGTGAAAGAACACATATTTCCCAGTCTTCATTTTATCAAACCGGCAACCGGTATTTTGCTTGAACTAATATTTTGTATGAACCGGTAATACTCTGTGATGAGTTGCCGACCAGCATTTTTGTGATGAGTTACCATCCACCGATTTTTTCACTGTGCCGATACTTTAACGGTGCTTTTTGTGTCAAGTTACCAAGTATGTCCTGGTTCATTGAACCTAGGGAATTGGATTGTAATCCTATTGGACCGACATGAAATCAGATTCCTTTATAAGGACATCATGTCTAGGGTTTTAGGTTGTTGCTATTGGTGAAGTTGATATTGTTGCTAGGGTTTAAGGTGGTTGAGGAATCAGGGAGAGTATGAATGTGTAGAAGACTGAAGTAATGCTGGAATGCATTAGGAATGAGCTATCAAGGATCTAACCAAGCAATTTGTGCTATTTGCTAGATCAATCACTTGTTGATTACTCACATCTTCGACAAGTCTATAGCCCTTAACCGGGTAGGCCCAAAAGCCTTTTGTAAATCCTCTAACAAGGTGGTTCACATCTGTGGATCAAAAATCCTCTAGCAAGGTAGTCTTAAACCAGACTTATCTCCTAACAGAGATTGAGATTCCTAACAGGAATTGTTCTGATAAAGAACATTGTAAGACCTTAACCGGTCTAGTTCCTATTCTGCACATAGTTACTTGTGAGTTCCATCTCATCGTGGTTTTTCCCATTTGGGTTTCCACGTCAAAATCTCTTATGTTATGGTATTTGTGCTTCTGTGGGTGAATGCATTATTTGCTATTTGGTTTGCATGTGCTAACCGGTTTGTCTACTAAACTGTTTTACCGGTTTACTGTTAGTCTTGCAAAGTGTTTAAGTGCAAAGATTTTTGGCATACTAATTCACCCCCCCTCTTAGTATTCATCAATGATGGGGAAGTAAGACGAGAGAGAGAGAAAAACAAGAGATACATGCATGTATACAAACATATATACATATATCTATATAAATATATGTATATATAACTATGAATATGCATATTTTCATACATAAACACATATTATCTAGGTATGTCTAAAACATGTCTAGTAAATGCTTAGTTTACAAGCATACATTATTATGTCTTCATAACCCATACGGGTTTTGTGAAACAAAAAAAAATGTTTTTAGTTCTTCATAACCTGTACAAGTTTTGTGAAACAAAAAAAAAATTTATAATTCTTCATAACCCGTACGGGTTATTTAGAACTATGAATAGTACTTTTGGTTCTTTAAAACCCATGCGGGTGGTTCTTTAAAACTCGTGCAGGTTTTGGCTTGGTAAGAGGGTTGGAAAATGACCCTAAGGCTTGCAAGCCCATTTTCCCCCCTTTTTTGTTCCTTTACATGTTTTTTCATCCTCCACCATGATTTCTTGACTTCATCGTCATCAAGTTTACAAGTGATCAAGTGGGTATCTCTAAAATTACCACCATAATCTCACACATCTTCTTAGTTTTCTGACCATATAAATTTTTTAATTTTTGGACAACATTAGCATAGTAAACTTTAATTTTCTTTATCAGTGCCTTGACAGTCCTCACAGACATATGTCTACCATGTTTTTAATAACTTTTGATATACTTGACCAAATTGAAAATAAATTATATATTATTTTTCTACACTAGATTGTATACACTTTTAAATAATGTTTTTTACATTTTTTATTATTTTGATGCAAGTTATTCCCAGTGCACGAACAGGTACCAAATTTTTAGGATGCAGTCACTTCCAAAAATCATAAAAAATAAAATATCCAACAAAAAATTACAAAAAATTACACAACTTCTAGATCTCACTCTTACCTATCATCCTACCAAAGGGTTTTGCAAAATACTAAATTTAACTATATATTTTGTGCATCGCATGAAAATAGCTATGTTATATTTTTATGAAAAAATCAGGAACCATTTTTCATGCGTGAAAGGTTTGACCTTCTTAATCTTATCCAATTTTTTAAAAAATAGTAGTTTAGAAACTAGATTCAGAGTACTACAATTCTTATTCTTTTCTCAACTCCTAGTTTTGAGTGCATGACCTTCAAATAGCTCTTTAAAGTTCAGGTTTACCTGTTTTCAAAAAAAAAAAGAAGTGGCCACTTATACCCCCCTTTTTGTTCACCATCTTGGTGCACTTACCCACCTAGGGTCACTAGTGATTCATTCCCAGCTAAGTTTGTTCTGTGGGGATGATAAGAAGATCAAACATGAATACAGTGTCCTTGAGAAGATTAAACTACGCAATGCAGCATATTTTCTGGAAGAGTTCATAGAAGATCATATCCGCATCATCCTCAACAGAGTACATGGTGATAAGATGTATCTCGAGCGGATGCATGACATCACACCAGAAGCAAATCATGTCATCATCGGTTTCTACAATATTGGAAAGATACCAACCCTACGAAAGGTTACCAAGACTGAAATGACCAAGCTCACCAGTTCTATGAGTGACCAACGGGCAATGACTGTCAACACCATTAAAGATGATCTGGTGAAATATGCTTGCATGGTGATTGGTTACCGTTTGTTTTATGCTAGCAGAATGAACTCTATCCCTACTGCTGCAGTGAATGCTTCTTACAAAATGATCAAGGAAGACACTACATTTGATCTATGTACCTGTCTACGGAAGCAATTGTTGTTGAATCC
Organism: Cryptomeria japonica; assembly: GCF_030272615.1. NCBI lineage: Eukaryota > Viridiplantae > Streptophyta > Pinopsida > Cupressales > Cupressaceae > Cryptomeria > Cryptomeria japonica. Next base: position 61,544,432 of record NC_081408.1, on the reverse strand, counting down.
GAAGTCCATCAAACAAGACAATTCTTTAAGGTTTAGATTTGGCCAACTTCTGGTCAGTTTATTTTTCTACTTTCAAGGTTATTTCCTTGGAGTAGGTGATGTGCAATGGTCTGTAGACTTACCGGTCTCCAAAAAAATCAAGGAAAGTCTACAAATAGTGGGAACTAGATATCCTGAGGTTCTTAACAAGTATTTTGATGAATTCAAGCAGAAAATGAGCCAGAGAATGAGGATATCTGATGATATTGTGAAGAAGTATGAAGATGACATTTCCTTCATAATAAGGATAGATGACTGCATAATGGAAGCCGTGGAACCGAGAAAGGAAGTAGTTGAACCAATGGGGTATGAAGTAATGAATGACATGTTGATCGGGTATGCCTCTACCCTACTTGCTTCACCATTGGATGCTAAGAAAAAGAGAATTGGTACCTATGTGGAAAGGGTCACACCAGTTGAAGAACCAAAACAGAAAAAGGACAAAGTAGTGCCATTGGTATCTGCACCGGTTACCTCTGCCAGTCCAAAAGTGACCAAGTGGTCACCAGCTAAGAAGAAACTTGAGGTTGTTCTAGCAAAGGTATTTGAGAGGAAGCAGAAAACCAGATCAAACTCATTAGAGTCAGAGGACACTGAAGCAGAAATTCAACCAAAGAAGACAAGGCAATCAAGAAAGAAGGTGAAGTCTACCGGTAATGTTCCTGCAACTTCAACATCAATAAATGTAAATATTTCCTCTTATAAACCAATGACACATTGTCAGAGGACAATTAAGAATATTAGGAGAAAAGTGCTTGATGGTCTAAAGGAGTATTTTGATGACTTTAATGATAATGAAAAAGAAGAAGTAGAATAGGAAATCATCAAATATTTATGTGTTAATGATCGGTCGCCATCTGAGATTAGATCGATTACAACAGATTCTTTATATAATAAATGGCGCATTGCCATTGAGAAAGAACAACAAATCAGAGAGAAAATTTTTGCACAATATTTTTCGGATGCTTCTAATTCTGAGTTGTTTGAAATAATGGATAAGAACAAAGGCATCTTCTTCATGGGAAGGAGAAGACTCATGCTACTAGAAGGAAAAGCTTCTGAAGTAGAAAAGGTTACTCACATACATGTGAAAGCTGCTATCAATATGCACCGAGTATCTGAAGCCAATAAGAAGGTTGAACAAGAACCTAACCTATCCTTAGGCAAACCGGATAAAGTATTTGACAGTGAAGGTGAGAGAGAGACAAAGCAAATTGATACTATAGTGAAGATGTCACTCTGGACAAAGAGAAAGAGGAACATGAAAAAGAAAAAGCAGAGAAAGAGAAACAGGACAAAGCAGAGAGAGAAACAAGACAAGGAAAAAATTGAAAAAGGGAAATAGGACAAAGAGGTAGAGAAGAAGAAAGATGAAGAGAAGAAGAAAGAGGAAGAAAAGAAGAAAGAGGAGGAGAAGAGGAAAGAAGAGGAGAAGAGGAAAGAAGAAGAGGAAGGAAGAAGAAAGAAAGAAGGAGGAAGATAAGAAAAAAATAGAAGAGGAGAAGGAAGCAGAGAAGAACAAATAAGCTGAAACTCCCAAGGCAACCGGTGATCAAACCAAACCACTTGATAACACCATTTCTATTGATCTCTCTTGCAGATGAGTCTGAGCTACTGCATAGGATCAAACTTGCACATGAAAGACTGGAAGAATTACGGAGGAAGAAGGAACAAGATGTCATACAAACTGTGGTTGACACCCTCACCAGTCTGATTCCTAGTACCAACCTCCCTAGTACCGATTCCTCTCTGTCCGAGCTCAAACTTCTTTGTATCGTAGTGGAGGACCAGGTACAATGCTTGGAAGATGTTGCTAAAGCCACTGCAAAGAAGAACCATGAAAAGGCACTCAACACTGCCTTAGTCAAGAAAATGAATGAGCTTTGGACACAACTACTGAAACAACAAAAGGATATCAGTGTTGCTATGGATGAGGGGAAATTAGTTTTGAGAAAAATCTGCCAACCCCATCTATTTTGTGATGATGTGCTTAAATAGAAAGATAAACTCCAATCGGAGTTCCAAACCTATATCATCACCTTCAAGATGCCCTATGATTCATTCATTACATATGGGTAAATGGTTCATCATTATCAGCTTCAGACTGCCAAGATGGACTCAGAGATCTGCAACCAGACTAGAGATTTGTAGGAACTTCAATTGTTCTTATTGCCAAGACTACAGATTCTTTAGAAATGTTTTCTCAACCTAGAAGCTATCACGGTAACTCAAGAGATGAGTACCATTGATGCAATGGAAGAATTGGTATTCTAGATAAAGACTGAAAGTGAGGTTGCTACCTCATTACTTGAGTCATGGACATTGGCCATGAAAACTTTTATGTAGGACTTTAAATCTATTTTTGATAAATTTCATTACTTATTGTCATGAACATTTCCTCTATTTTTTATTGTATAACGAAATGGGGGTTATTTTGCATCACTTTGTCATTGTTGGCAAAGGGGGAGTAGTGTACATTAAAATTTTGGTGAATGTTACCATTTCCTATACTTTCATGTTACCACTTTGGGAAGTAGTTACATTGTAATTTTTGCAAAACGGATAGTGTATATGCTTAAGGGGAGTAATTTTGATTGACATTTTTTTTGTCAAAACACTTAGATGTCAAAATTTTCCTAAGTGTTGCCATCAATTCCAAAGGGGGAGATTGTTGGCATTTTGATGATGTTTTGATTGTCATTGATGGACACACACTTTCTTGATGATGGACACACACTCTCTTGATGTATGAGTTATGCTCAACCGGTAATTGTTCCAACCGGTATTGTGTATTATTGACTGTATAGTCTTTAGACTATCGGTATTTTTCAGAAGATGTTTACCAGTCATAGATTGACTGAAGAGCTCAAGCGGTATGGAGACCCCAAGCGGTTCGAGGATAGCAAGTAGTACGAAGGACCCAAGCGGTAGTTAACTGTTGATCAGAACACTATGCTCTACCAGTCTTCATTTTTGACAACCGGTAATCGTTAGATTGTATTAACCGGTATTACTCTGTGATGAGTTACCAACTAGTATTACTATAATGTGTGATGAGTTATCATCCATCGACACTTTGGCAGTGATTTTATGTCATGTTACCAAATGTGTGTGGATGCATTAAACCTAGGAACTTGTAGTCTAATTCTATTGGACTGACATGAAATCAGTTTCCTTTATAAGGACATTATGTCTGGGGTTTGCATGTATGATATGAGAGAGGTGTGTGAGAGAAAAGGCTATGTGCGATCATTGTAGAGAAGATTAGGTCTATGTGAAGAGATAGAGTGTGAAGATATTGAAGATTGAAGCAATGTTGAAATGCATTAACAATGAGCCGACAAGGATCTAATTAAGGATACAGTGCTACTATCTAGATCATTCACTTGTTGATTACTAATATCTTCAACAAGTCTGAAACCCTTAACTAGGTAGGCCTAGCAAAGCCTTTGTAAATCCTATAACAAGGTGGTTCACAATTGTGGATCTGAAATGCTCTAACAAGGTAGTCTTTAACAGGACTTATCTCCTAATAGAGATCTAGATTCCTAATAGGATCTATTTTGGTGAAGAACATTGTATGACCTTAATCAGTATGACCTTAACCAGTCTGGTTTCTATTCTGCAGATAGTTACTTGTGAGTTTCTTCTCACCGTGGTTTTTCCCATTTGGGTTTCCACATCAAATATCTTGTGTTATGGTGATTGTGCTCTTGTGGGTGAATGCTTTGTTTTCTATTTGGTTTGCATTTATCTTAACTAGTTTATTAGTGAATTTGTTGTACCGGTTATCTGCTAAACTGTTCAAAAGTTTGTTTACAGTATTTTTTGGTATACTAATTCACCCCCCCTCTTAGTATTCATCAATTTTAGTGGAGATATTTGATGAATTTCATAAGTGGTGTTGGTGCAACTTCTGATGGAGTTTCAAGATGCTGTTGGTGATAATGTTCGAGACTTGGTGTTTGGAGATCATTAGTGGAGCGTGTGGACCTATACTTGGTCGGGTTGATCTAGGTTATGGATCGACTTTAATGTAAGGTGTGGATAGGACCTATTGATATATTTTTGGGATGTCTTATGTGCTGTTATTATTTGTTTGGTCTAAGGCTGACATGGTTTGTAATTATGTAATCCGTTTATTGTCTGGTTGCCGATCTGATTGTTTATGGTTGAGGGTTTTGTATATATAGATGAAAGATCTTATTGTAGATCATCATGGTTGTTTTTGGAGGTCATGGTCAAGGAATGTAATGTGCGAATAATGTAATATCATTCAGGTAAAGGAGTTGGTCGATCATTGGAGATCGAATTGGGTTTATGTAAGAGGATTTAGTCCTCCAGTATTGAGCTTAACCGGAACTATACTCTGACATAGGAGATGCTATCTTTTGCAATTCAACACTTCTCTGGATTGTTGTCTGGATTTATACATAGTCAGTGAGGCTCCTTTTGTGATGAGCAGTGTGCTCTAGGTTGTTGGCCTTCCTACAAGTGCAGACCCCTTCATTGTAATTCGCATACTTACTGTAGAAGTATTATCTAACTGTGGGTAGGCTTCCCACTGCGGTTTTTCCCTTTACCAGGTTTTCCATGTAGAAATACTGGTGTTGTGTGGATGGCTTTTATTCTGTGATTACTATGTATGCTTGATTAGATTAACTACTATTCTGATATTATTGTTTTGGGTTCCAGTATTAAAGTTTTAATTGTTGAATGTTCCTGTAATCTGTGACAACTGATTCACCACCCCCCTCTCAGTTGTCTTCTGGTTATCTGAACTATCTAACACTCACTACTCTATAAGGAGCATAATACTCTATAATATATATGAACCTACCAAATAGCCACATCTCCACTCTAGCCTAGTGCAGCTGCAAGTCTACCCTCCATATCTCACTGCCCAAAAATGGGCACCATGTGAATTGCAAAAGCTCATCAAAAATGCGCCACCAAAACCATATTGATCATATCTGTGTATAATATAATAGGCCCCTATACATGTCTATATATGGTTGTCAAGCCTGCCTATCCTATACACCCATTGGTCGTGTAACTGCAATATGCTCCCACGCCAAGATATGAAGAAATATAACTCCTACAAATAAGCTGGCATACTCCCTGTACACCACAAGATGCATATCATGGTATAATTGAGCCAACATCATGGCTCCCCAAGCATACCACGCACAATCATGAATCATGTAATAAATGCATCTGCTCCATCTAATAGGGAACACTTGTCCTCCAAGATCAGGTATAATCTGTCAGCTCAAAAATACCCAAATCACAAGTACCAGATGAGGAATGTGTAGGATACCCATCGCCCTGCCTAAATGCATCCTGCTCCTATCCAGCATTGGCAGTGCCTCATGCTCACAAACCTCCTGGAGGTAAAAATCTGCTGCATCTCATCAGTACTCCAAGATGATGCCGTGAATGGGGATCTTCAAGATCCTCCGTACATCTAGTAGAGTCATTGTTGCCTCGTGAGTAGGTAGGTGGAAGGTGTTATACCTACTCTCCCATCTCTCCACTAAGGCGGTCATCAACGCATTGTGAGCTCGAATCCTCAGCCACTGATTGATAAAATGCAACCCCACAACAAATAGGATCTCCAACTCATCTGACCTTAACCATCGATATAGTCTCGTAGTCGCCGGCCAGTGCTCCCTTGATGCTAATGGTCCCAAAACTACCTGCATCCAACAATCCAATTCATCATTTCATATCCTTAAGCCCTATCCTATCCCCTAATGCACCTTTGACTTACCTCAAGCCAAAATTCTAAACCTATTTTTCCATCCCTTTCTCCCCTAGCGCACGTGCTGATTTACTCAGTGCTCGCACCAAACCAGTGGCGCTCACAACATTCTATAGGTGCATGCGCTGATAGAACCCCACATGGGACCCTAGATTGAACTAGCATGAGCGCACATGCCACACTACCTTTTTCTCCCTCCCCAACCTAATCCTAATCTACCCTAGCGCGAGCTTACTCTAATTTAAGCCCTAAGTCTAGCCTAGATCTACATAATCACATAGGAGGATAGTCATACATACCGGTGGTCCATAGACCTCGGGTCTCATGTACCATCGGATCCTCTCAACGTGGTGCTCACGTGTGGGAATGCAATCCATCTCTCCTTCTCTTCTTCTAGGCTCTAGGATGCTCCAATGCTTATGTGTAACAATGACCCTTCATTGGGCCTTGTGTGGCTTATATGGACCACCTTGTGGGCCCAATCTCTTCGTATTCTCCCTCCTTCTATCTCCTATTCTATTTCCTCAATCCCCTCTATCTTTCTTTCTCATTCATTTGTCACTCCTTCTTTCTTCTTCTTTTCAAGAATTTTCTGTCAGTTTTCTAAAAAAATCCAAAAAAATTCTCAAGGGGGCATACACCACCCATGTTTTACGCTGGGGCATTTTTTTTCTTCTATCTTTTACCCATCGCCAAATTTTCCACTATGTAAAAGAGGGGCAAAATGTAGACACTTAAATTAATTATTTTAATTAATTTATTTAAATTCCTTGCATAATTAATTTATTAATTGTGTCAATTCCTATTCCTTCTCAATATTAATTAAATATAATTAATGTTGTCACTATAGTCTATTGATTGATTTATTTAATAAATCAATCTACTTTCATTCTTCTAAAATCCCTAAAATCAATTATCTCCAAATTCCTCCTTTTAATTAATTAATTTCAATTAATTAATTAATCTAGGTGATTCCTACAAATCACCTTTTTCCTAATCCATCATTGACCTAATGAATTCTTCTAGAAGCCCCCTAATCTCACTTATCATTATTCTTCTAATTTTTAATTCCCTCCACTCATTCTCTCTCCTAATCAAATCCTCCTAAAATCCCATTTGTCCTAATCCCAGCTAATCATTCTTTTAATCCCTCTCCTAATGAGTTGCTAGTGGCTAATCATCATGATTAGCCACAAAGTCAACTCATTGTCTCTTCCATCCAACCACCTTCCTTAAATGCTCTTTTCCTAGGTGAATGTGAGATTTTCAAAATCTCACATTCCTCTAGGCATCTCCTCCTCCAAGGAATTTTTAATTCCTCTTTATTCCTCCAATCCCTATGATTATCCTTTTTGAGGAATTTTTAATACCACATCCCCATCTCTCAAGGAATATTTTATTCCTTTCTCTTCCCTAGGTACATTGGGGAGTCTTCCCAATGAACCTTGAGGAGTGTGGAGACAAGAAAGGCCTTTATGGCATATCTCTTGGTCTCCACACTTGTCTTATCATCTCCTCTTGGGTCATGTGTGGGCTCACATGCAATCCTGACCCTTCATCTTGGATCAATCCTAGCCCTCCATTTCTTCTCCTCTTCTCCTATAAATTGAGGAATCCATCCCCTTATTTCACATCTCCAAGGTAGCTAAGTTTATGCTATCTAATTAAGTCTAAGAAATCATCCATAGCACCCAAACTCTACTCAAATTTCCATTTATACTTCACTTAGCCAAATATCTCATCCATTCCATCTATCATCTTGTGCACAATCTTGGAGAGCCATCCACATTCAACAAGGGATCCAATCCAATCAAGTCAAGGAGGGGCACATCTTTGGCTTCATCAAAGGCTCAATGCGAAGGAGAAGGTATAGATTTGCAAGGTATAAATAGTCATTTTGTGTTTTTATGTTTTTGTGTATTTTATGTGTTTGAATGCTCTATTTGAATACTAACTATCCAATCCTCCCTTGCACATTTTCCCCCTCTTCACTTCTTATTCTCCTAGATTATCTCATAGGCAACATATATGGCGGTTCTGAATAAACTCTCTACTAGAGTAGTATATATTATATCCAATCACCATTGAGGAAGTTTTGACATCATACTCCAAAATGTCATTGATTATCATGGCTCTTTTGTTGAACCTCGAATTGGTTGTGTCTATGACAATTTGGTTCTTTATTGACTTCAATGATGGAAGCTCTCTAGATGAATACAAACCAGTAACAACTCTAATATCATTCTTTGTGATCTTGAAAGGCTTATTTAACCACATGAACTCATCATACACTCTGCTAATAACATATTGGAGCCATTCTTGTTCATTGAACATCAGAAATTTGGCAAACTGCGCAAAACCCTATCCTCCCACACTTGGAATTCCAGTTTTAGCTTGAAATTTCTATCAATCAACTGCTTGTTGTAAAGATTCAATAGATGGGAGCTTCCCAACTCCTTGATGTTGCAATGTGTGTAAACCCTAATATTCTTAATATGCAAAACACCGTATGGAATCGGTGAAAATACATTCTTCGAATCATCTTCCATGGAAATAAATGGGTGCTTCTTAAAATTTGGCTGAACTCTCTCAGTGATGTCTATGATTAGTGGGGTTGCAGTTTCAGAGGCAACCATTACATAAATTTTAAACTTAAAAAAAGTTTTAGTGAAAAATACATTGACCACCAGATTAGGAAATTCGCGCGACAAATCTTTTTCAGGCTTGATCTCTAAAAATTATTCTTGTAGAGCCCTCTTCTCTTCTTTTCTTTGAACGCAAAGTGAGAAATTAAGTGATTAAGTCACTTTTTATCTTTCATACACCTAACTTTTAGGTGTAATAAATTCACTTTGCCCTAATAATTTCAGATAGCCTACATACACAGATAGTTCTTCAAGAAATCTTCTGCAGCTCTTCATTTTTTTCAAACTCTTCTTGGAATCCTTCAAAAACATCTGCACCACCATAATACATCTTCTAAAAATCTACTGATATTCTAGTACCAACATCTAGTAGGGGAGAAAATATTTGCATGAAGACTCTCCTTAGGCAAGATGCCTCAATCTAATTCCCAAAGGAATTTGTAGCACTAGAATCAAGTGCGGACCCGTTTCTAGCATCTGAGTCACTCTTCTTAACCCATGTCTTCTTCATCTAATCTCTGATCTCCTCCACTTTATATTTCCCTTTTGCATCTACCCACATATTCTTTTTCTTGTCTATTGGACCATTTCTATTCACATTTCTACTTCTACAAAATCTTGCAATGTGATTAAATTTGTTAGAATTGTAGCACACCACATTTCCTTGTCTAGGCCTAAAGTTCCCTTGGTTTCCTCTTGATCTGCATTGATTAGCAATATTTCTAGATCTACCCCATGCATAACATCTAATATTCCTTCTATTTGGAAGTATATTCATCATACTTTGCATCCATTTGACCTATGTCCATACTTGTTGCATTTAAAACATTGACTGGAGAAAGATGGACCATTCTAATTTATTTTATTTCTGCATTGACTAGCCATATGACCAAATTTATTGCAAGAAAAATAGTTACCATTGAACTTATGAGCATTAGGCTACCTTACCAGAGACCTTTTAGCTTTTCTCCTCTCATGTTGAGACTTAGGATTGCTTTGACTAGATATAGAGATTTGACCTTTCTCAAATCCAAGAACTCTTTTGTCATCAACATCCTTCTCACTTTTAAGTATTTCATGAAACTTGGTTGAGTTGATTCTGAACTTCTCCTTGTATACATTTGTAGCTTCAAGATCATACCTAAGAAGAAGAATTTTATTTCCAACTTCTTCTTTGGTTTCATGCAATTCATGCTCTAGTTGACCATTCTCACAACCAAGTCTGTTGCATTCATCATATCTTTCTTTCAAGGACTGATTAAGATTCTCTTCATTCTTCTTTCTTTCCTCAATCTCCTTGGTCAATTTCATCACTATAGATTCCATCTCATTTTTTAGGGTTGCATTCTCTCAAGCAAGTTGCTCACACTCTTCTGTTTTTTCCTTTAAGGCTTGCTCATCAATGCTTTAGCTTTCTTTCTCCTTTATATTATCAACAAGTTCCTTTCTTTTCTCTCCTGATTTGTTCATCTAATCTTTCAATGACTAGACGAAGTTTTCAGCATCCTTAAGATTTGCTTTCATCTGCCAAACCTTAGCTTGGGATTGATCAAGATCCTCAAATGACACAATAAGATGATGTTGAAGACTACCAAAATCCATTGATTCACCTTCCTAGATACTCCTCAAGCTGTTAGGTTTCATCCAAGGAACTAGGCTTTGATACCAATTGTTAGAATCAAGGAACATTGAGAGGGGGGTGAATTAATGTTCTGCAATTTTTAACCTTATTAACTTGTTCTTTTATCCACTTAATGCAAATGATCAAAAGAAAGATGGAGAAACAAAAAGTAATTAGCAACAACACCATAACACCAGATTTTATATGTGGAAAACCTGGTTAAGGGAAAAACCACAATGGGAATGAGACCCACAATATAAATATACTCTGTTAGAAGTATAAAAATATTTCATTGGGAATGCACATGCATTCAAACATATTATCTAAAGCTCATTGCTCAAAAGAAAGAAGGCAACAACCTCAGAAGGCTTACTACCTTACAAAATATTTTACAAAAGATAATTGGAATGCCTAAACTGAAAAAAAGCATCTACAAATGCCAAAGTACAGTTCTGATTAAGCACAAAACTCTTGATCTCACACTGCTCTACTACATTGCTCCGATCTGTTGTTCTTCAATATTTCAGAGTAGAAATCCTTCACTTGCACATGTGAAACTATGCACAATCAATCACTAACACTTTCCACACATCCATCGATACATAAAATGGTCATATCTATCAATCTTTTATATCCGCAACATCAAATTAGATATTCTACATGTCGGCTTCAATAATACTATACAAATGATGAAATGCCCATACAAAGTTGGCTCATCCGATCTCCAATGCATATGCGGACCAAAAAAATTTGTCCACACACTACCCATATGTCAGCTAAACATCCTCAAACATAGAAATGATCACCAAAATCAATCCACATAATCCGCACAATGATTTCTCACACATGTTGGTCATACCACACTATTCATCCTAAAAACATGTGCATTGGATCTTCCAACTCACTCAAGAATAAACACCGAAGGCTAAGATTCTATAATATGGTAGATAACACATCCATAATGCTTCCTTGAGATCCACAATACAAGATATAAACATGTATTGAAGTATGGATCGATAAACCTATTCTCTGTCAAATACTCTGTTTCCAAGCCTATTGGTCTTAACCAAAATGAAGCACTCTTCCTATATGGACAAACTAAGCTATGCAGATGGGTGCATTAGCATTAGTTGCCATCAATGAAAACATTGGATGACCTGTACAATGTCTCTTGCGAACACAAATGATATCTTTGAAATAAAATGAAACATTCTAATGAATAATACAATTAGAAAAAATATTAGAATTTTTTATATTTTTAAATGCTGAAAAAATGTTCACCTTGAAAGCATTCTAGATCTAATTATATTTATTGGGACTATGAATCCAATCCTCTAGAAGAGCCATTTTCTAGGAGGAAGGTTTTGATATAAAATGTGGAAAGAAGTCATGAATCCATTTCCAATTTTGTTGAGCGTGATGAACTTCAAGAAATGTTTGGAAGATTCCATCTAACTACAAAAAGGAAAATGAGGATCCTAGACACCCATATGTTGAGGCCTTGACCCTACTATATTAAAATTCATTTAAATTACTAAAAAAAGAGTACATCAAAAGTGAGACGAACTATAAAAACTACTAGGAATTAGTTTACTATGTTTCATAAAAACTAAGAACTAAGAATTAACTAAAGGAAATTACATGTTATTCCTTTTTGTTGGTGTAAATAAATATTCATTATGGATATTATTACACTTTACTGAAGTTAACTTAGGATAATGCATCTCTTCGTAGTTTGGATTTGAGACATTTAGGGAAGTGTGCACATAGGGATAGAGCTTGTAGGAGAAATTCCACCTTTTGTGGTCTTGTTTTGTTGTTACACTCCACATTCAGTGGGTCATCCACCTCTTGTGGAATATTATATTATTTCTCCTACCTACCCTTTTTTCTCATTGAGCCACATGTCATGATTATGTGCTCGTACATCTATATGGCCTTGCCTATATAAGCAAACCTATATTCATTGTATTGGTATGAATCCGGTTGATCATTTTCATATTGATGAGAATACAGTTTGTTCTTGTCATTCTTTTGTCTCTATTTTAATACTTTTCATTGTGCCCTTGATCTTGGCAAAATATCACATGGTATCAGAGCCATTGGGGCTTCATTGATTGGTTTTTGGAGACATCGTGGAAGGCTTCTATTTTTGGATCTGAGGAACAATGCTTTTTGGAGGCATCTTGGAGAATTTTCAACCTCGCCATTATGTCCAGGAGGCCGTTTCCATAAAAATCGAGTATAAATTCGACCTATTTTGGCAAAAATCTATTTTTGGGTGTGAAGGAAATTTTCTGCCCAATTTGGACGGTACGGTAAGGAATTTTTGGATTTTTTTCAAAAAAAAAATAAAATTTTGAAAATTATTTTGGGATCCGTAACTTCTACCCAGTTAGCTTCTGCCCAGTTAGCAGTGCACAGTCAGCACCCAATCAGCAGCGCACAGGCAGCACCCAGTCAACATTTTCTTTGGAAATTTTTCGACCCCTCTCCGTTGAGCAGTTTGGATTTTTGGGTCAACTTTGGAGGCCCATAACTTGCTCAATTTTGCTCCTTTTTACGTGCAATTTTTTTTTTATTTGGGCTAATTTTTCATGTTCTTCGCAGTGGTATGGTTATTTTTTGATTTTGGTGCACAGGGTTTTCAGAATTTTCAGATTCTCTCAGTTGTACTTGTCCAATCCTTAGTTCCGCAACTTCAAATGCCTCGTTTGAGCTCATACGACCTCTTTTTCAGGTACCATTTTTTTTGAAAGTGCATGTTTTTTAATCTACTTTCATAATCTATGATCAGATTTCAGAGATTTTGAGTAGAAGTTGTACTTTCAGATATTGGTCTTATTTGGCCTATTTGGTATTTGTAAATTTCTTGGATCTTAGTTTAGATCTCTTGCACTATTAGCTTGAGTCTTCTTTTTGGCCTTATTGAGGCAATTGTAAAATTGAAATCAGAAGTCCACTTTGCCATTTTTTGCAAGTGGCCCATTGTACACGCACTAAGTATAAAGTGCCAAATCATCACTTTTGGGGGAGTCCTTTGATTGAGTGAATTTGGTGGGGTGTCTTGTGTGATTGTGCCTCTCTTTCCTTGTGCTCTTTCATTTTTGTTGCAATGAGTCCTCATAAATTTCCACCTTTAACTCCACATAATTATGCATAATGGAAAATTAAAGTATGGAGCAAATTAATGGAAAAAGGTCTCACACATTACATAGATGGAACAATAGAAACACCACCTGATCCTAAGGCTGATCCTAATGCTCAATTAGAATGGCTCACTAAGAATTGCATGGCTCTTGGAACTTTGCGCAAGTATGTATCAGATGAGCTCATCTTTCATATTGAGAAGTGTACTACAATCAAAGATGCTTGGGACATGTTTTAGAAATTGTATGGTCAAGTTGATGAAATCAGAGGTTATAAGATTGACAATGAGCTCACCAACTTGGATCCCAAGAGTTTTGATACAATCCAAGATTATTTCACCAAAGAAAATGAGCTAAGAGCAAAGCTTAAGGATTGTGGAATTGACAAAAAGGATGCTCAGTTGATATTCAACTTGTTGGACAAGCTTGCACCAGAATATGTAGCATTTGTGTCTAGCTTCCAAACTCATCATTTGACAGTGGGGAGTTCCTATGTTATGCCTTCATTTGATGCTTTCACAGAAATGTTGATATTGGAACAATCTAAGTTGTTGAACATGGGGTTTCTCAAGTCTTCAAAGTCCAAGGCTTTGGTGGCTAATCAAGGGAATCAAGGAAGTCAAGGCAAAGATTCCAACAAGAAGAAGAAGCAATCTAAGTCACAGCCACAACAGGAAAAAGGACAATCATCCTCTCCATCACAAGGCGATTTTTCATCCTCTTCCAAGAAGGGGACACCACCTAAGAAGGATAAGCCAACTTGTGCATATTGCAAGAAGTATGGTCATGATGAGCATCGATGCCACACAAAGCAAGTTGATGAGTTAACTAATCTTCTTAAGAAAAACAACATCAACTTGCCATCTGCCTACACAAAGAAGGATTCATCTCCTTCCTCTTCCTCACAGTCTAAGGGAAAAGGGCAAGCATTTGTGGCTACAACAAGTTCTTCACAACAGTGGATACTTGACTTAGGTGCCTCATATCACATGGGTTCTACAAAGGAGCAGTTTTCTTCATTGGAGCCATCTAAGATACCTCACATTTACATAGGTGATGATACACAAGTAGAGGTTGAAGGGAAAGGTTCAGTTGACATGGATGATGGAACATTTGAGAATGTTCTCTATGTTCCTAACTTGTCTACCAACCTTCTCTCTATCTACCAAATCACTCACTATGGGAATGGGAAAAAGGTTGAGTTTACACCAGATTCAGTTGTGGTAAAGGAACTTGATGATGATGCCTTGGTAGCAGTGGGACAAGTCAATGACAACTCAAGGCTTTATTCATTCTCCCACTTTGTGCCAAGTTCACCTTCTAGGGCCTTGCTTACTCATTCAAATTCAGAAAGTAAGCTATGGCATGAGCGGTTTGGTCACCTCAACTACCGCTATCTTCAACAGCTCAGCACTAAAGACATGGTCACAGGTCTACCTTGAATCAATTTTTCAGAGGGTGTATGTTCAAGTTGTTCCATGGGCAAGCATCCCGGGGAAAAGTTTGATAAGGGGAAAGCTTGGAGAGCTTTGGAAGTTCTTCAACTTGTTCACAACGATGTAGCACCTTCATTTAGTAAGGCCCACTATGTCCTCACCTTCATTGATGACTACTCCTGCTTCACTTGGGTCTACTTTCTTATTCATAAGAGTGAAGTATTTGATAGATTTCAAGACTTCAAAACTCGTGTGGAGAAGCAATCTGGGAAAGTGGTGAAGATTCTTCGTACAGATAATGGAAGGGAATATGTGAACAAGAGACTTGAGGATTTTTGTACATTTGAGGGGATTGATCTTCAATATTCTGTAGCATACACTCCACAACAGAATGGAGTTGCAGAATGCAAGAATAGAACTCTTAAAGAAATGGCTAGCTGTATGATTCATGCACATTCTCTTGATCCCGCTTTTTGGGCCGAGGCTATCAGTTGTGCCACACACATCCAGAAGAGGGTTCCTCACAAAGCTTTGCAAGGTATTACTCCTTTTGAAGCTTGGGCTGGTAGGAAACCGATTGTGAGACATTTCAGAGTCTTTGGGTGTCCAGCATGGGCTCGCATACCTCCATAGAAATGCAAGGCATTGGAACCTCAGAGTTGGCCTTGCATATTTGTTGGATATCCTGAGGGTGTTAAGGCATATAGATTGATGGATCCTGAGACACATGAGGTGTTCATTGAGAGGAGTGTTCATTTTGAGGAAAGCTCTCCTAGCTTAGCCTCTCTACCTCCTCCACCTTACTCCATTATGGATAGTAATGTTAGTGATTCAGATGATGAGACTCCTTCAACTCCGACTCACAGGGTTACACCTCTGCAGGGTCCACTTGCAATTGAGGAGCCTTGTTCTCCACCTCCACCTAGACCTCGTTGGGCTCGACAGACACTTGAGTCTGTAGGTTCTCTTGTTGGGGATCCTTCAGATACACAGAGAACTTGATCATAGCATCAGGATCTTCCACATGCATTCATTTCTACTACTTCCGATCCATAGACATTTCGGGAAGCATCAAGGGTTCCTGAGTGGGACCAAGCTATGGAGGAAGAGTATAGCTCCTTGATGAGGAACAACACATGGGATTTAGTCCATCTCCCTAAGGGGAGAAAGATGGTTCGATGTAAGTAGATCTATCAGACCAAGTTTGCAGTGGATGGTAGTGTGGATAAGTATAAGGCTCGGCTTGTTGCGAAAGGTTTCTCTCAGGTTGCAGGTGTTGATTATACTGAGACCTTTGCGCCCGTAGCCAAGATGAACTCCATTCGCTTGACACTTGCTATTGCTGCAGCTCATGGTTGGGCTGTACATCAAATGGATGTGAAGAGTGCTTTTCTACATGGTAATCTTGATGAGGAGATTTATATGGAGCAGCCACAGGGTTTCATCTAGGATACTTCCTTGTTTTGCAGACTAAGGAAATCTCTCTATGGCCTCAAGCAGGCCCCCAGGGCTTGGTATGCCAAGATGGATTCCTTTCTTCTCTCAGTAGGGTTCACCAGGTGTCATTCTAATCCGAATGTCTATATTTTGCGACAGGATGACTCTCACTTGATACTTGTGCTCTATGTTGATGATTTGATCATTACAGGGAGTACTGCATCCATCATTAGCAGGGTCAAATCTGCTTTGCATGATAGATTTTCTATGACTAACTTGGGTCTTTTGCACTACTTTCTTGGGATAGAGATTTCACAGTCACCTTTCGGGATTACACTATTGTAGCCCAAGTATGCTCTTGATCTACTTGCACGCTTTCATATGACTAATTGTAAGCCTGCATCGACTCCCTTTCTTTCTGGAGTCAAGCTTGAGGCTCAGTGTTCTCCACCAGTTGATGCCACTTTGTATTGTCAGCTTGTGTGTAGTCTCATCTACTTGACCCATACACGCCCTGATATTTCATTTGCAGTTGGCATGGTTTCCCGCTTCATGTAGGAACCACATGAGCTTCATTGGAAAGCCACCAAATGCATCCTCCATTACATCCAGGGTACACATCACTATGGGATTCACTATGCAGCAGGCACAAGACTTCGCTTGGTTGGTTATACAGACTCTGATTGGGCTGGCAATCTTGATGATCGTAAGTCTACTTCCGGTTATAGTTTTCACCTTGGTTCAGGCCCCATTTGTTGGTAAAGAAAGAAGCAGCATGCTATTGCTCTTTCTTCGACTGAGGCTGAGTATCGAGGTGCTGTTAATGCAGCGACTGAGACCATTTGGCTCCAGCAGATTCTCACAGAGTTTGGGTTCACCACTCCACGGCTGACAGTTCTACATTGCGACAATCAGAGTGCTATTGCAATCTCGAAGAACCCGGTCCAGTACCAGTGGACCAAACACATTGAGATTCATATGCACTATATCCGAGAGCTCATTCAGGAGCAGGTCATTGATTTGCAGTATTGTCCTAAAGCAGAGTAGGTTGCTGACATATTCACCAAACCTTTCACTGAGAGTAAGTTCCAGCAGTTGCGAGCTCTCTTGGGGGTGCAAGATGTGTCATTAGGGGGGGTCAACTGACTTCTCCTTCCTCTCTTATGGGGGGGACTTTTTCCTCTTTGAGGTTTTGTCCTTCTTCTTTGAGAATCTTTTGTACATTCATCTCTCTTTTGGGGGGGAGTTTTTTCCCACTGTGTTTTCTCCCTTTCCCCATTTGTGAGAGATTGCATTGCATAGTTTTTCTTGCATTTGCATATTGTACATGGGTATCTATCATGGCCTAGTAGCCGGGACCCATCTTGCATTGTTGACTTAAGTCTTCATTCCCCTAAGTTGCACTTAAGGGGGGTGTTGGTGTAAATAAATATTCAATATGGATATTATTACACTTTACTTAAGTTAACTTAGGATAATGCATCTCTTCGTAGTTTGTATTTGAGACACTTAGGGAAGTGTGCACATAGGGATAGAGCTTGTAGGAGAAATGCCACCTTTTGTGGTCTTGTTTTGTTGTTACACTCCACATTCAGTGGGTCATCCACCTCTTGTGGAATATTATATTATTTCTCCTACCTACCCCTAGTATTTCTTACCTACCCTTGTTTCTCATTGAGCCACATGTCATGATTGTGTGCTCGTACATCCATATGGCCTTTCCTATATAAGTTGACCTATATTCATTGTATTGGTATGAATCCAGTTGATCATTTTCATATTGATGAGAATACAATTTGTTCTTGTCATTCTTTTGTCTCTATTTTAATACTTTTCATTGTGCCCTTGATCTTGGCAAAATCTTACACTTTTACCAATATTTCCCCAATGTTTCTATAAGTAGGAGTAGATTCCTTTTGAATCCATTATCTCTATTTAAAGATTTATTATATTATAAATGAAACTAAAATAAGGAATTTATGACATGTGTACATATAACATGTAACATTGAATACTAAAGTGGGTATGCCATTTAAATATTTAGTCATAATGATAAAGATGGGAGATTAGGTGTGATTATTTTAGAAGTTAATGAAAAAAATAATTAAGAGAAGCAATAATTATGTAAAATAGGCATTAAGTACAAGGAAGGCACAATAGCAAAAGTAGAGTAATGGTGAAATTGACATGATCAATCAATTTGGAGTTTTTAGAATACCGTAACTATTAGTACAATGGTATGCAACTTAACTAGTTAATGCAATGGAATGATTTAAGTGATAAAGTGATGAGATGTAAGCAATGAAAATTAAATTTCAAGTGTGTGAATGAATCAAGAAGGGTGACATTTAGGATTCATAGATTGTTAATATTAATAGATGTATTTTAATATGGTGATTTTAATATCTTGGATGTGTATAAAATATTAAAAAATATTGCATTTCAGAATATATTGCACCAAATTATTAAAAGCATTTAGTTTAATTTTTTTACTTAGATCATCACATAGAGCATTGTAGGAAGTGTATTTCATGCTTTTCTTCCTTTTATTTCTAAATATGCTTAAATTTTAGTGTTTTACTATCAAAGTGTAGCTAGTAACCATTCATCAAAAATAATTGCAACATTATCTCTTTACACTTACCTTGTATATCCACAAACTTTACTTCTATCATATGCATGTGATCTCTTCTATAGAAAATTCCTTTTCTAGCCCACCTTATTTGTATGCTTTATTTCTTCGTCCACTTCATTCCACCTCTTTTGTGCTTTAAATGACTCACATTTGAATGATGATCTTCCATTATTGTGTTTAATTATACTTAAATTAAACAAGCTAGTCACACAACACATCCTTTCATGTAAGGAGAAACTATAACAAAAAAAAGATTTAATGCACTTGTCAATGAACAATATCTTCACCCAAAAATCTATTTAATGCAAATTATTTCTCTTGATTGATGTAAGAAATATTTAGAAGGTCTCATCATGTGAATGATACATCAAAATAAAATATATCACCTCTTATAAACATATCTACCACATGGGTCTAGACTATATTCAAACACTGTAAGGGTGCAAGTTTCTTGGTCATGTACTCTACATGAACTTAGTGCTCTATCTTTTTTTGCTTCAAGCTTGGTGCAAACCACTTAAAGATTTTATCTATTGATTTAGCCCATGAATCTTTCAATAGTAGTTTTTATAGCTCCTTCTTATGTCACCATTTAATTTTCTCAAGTACAAGGATTTCTTTGTGAATGAGCATGAGCCTGTCAACCTTTTGTGTCCACCAATAATGGATCTATATGATCTAAAATCTACCAAACCATGCTTACAAAGAAGTACATAGACTCTAATCACAATTTTCTAACCACTATGACAATATAGACAATTTCAAATCCACCAAACAAATTATTTATTGAAGGTTCTAAGCATGGAGACAAAGTTTCGCATGTTTCTTTCACTAACTTGGAAATTATTGCTAGTCAACATGTCACTTATATTTGTAACATTATATTTAATTTGTGCTCCTTCTATCATTACGACTCTAATTGCTTTACTAATATCCTCCTTAGTAAAAGATCCATCCTCTTCATTTCTTCTCACTTCCACTCCCACCTTAAGCTCTTCTGCAAGCTTTGCATTTAACCCTTGCTCAAATTGCATTGGAAGAGTTATGAGTGGTACCCCAAACCTTAACCCTTCCGTCATTGAATTCCATCCACAATGAGTAAAAAAGACACCTGTAGAAAGATGATTCAAAATGTGTAACTGTGGAACCCACTTTGTGGCCACCAATCCTTTTTCCTATAAAATAATTCAAACAATTAGAAGTGGGTTTCCATACCCTAATTTATGATGTTGACCACTGAAAAAAAAATTAAAAAAAATAGATCATTGAGATAATAAGTCTAACATACTCCGATCTGATCTTGGAAACCTTGCAGCAATTGGTTTCCGGCAGGCAGAACCCAGAGGAACGACACACTGCTCTCCACCAAACCCATTGCAATAGCGGCAAGCTCCTGCTGGGTTAGAACGCACTCGCTGCCAAAAGACAATACCACCACCGAAGCCGCGGGCTGCCTATCGAGCCACTGCAAGCAAATGTCATCAATGGGTGGTGGCGGGAGTTTAGGCATGAGTAACCCAACAGGGATCACCGGCCGTTTTCTGAGGCTCTGCAAATACTCGACGTACACCCCTTCCAACTCCAAACACGTATTGCACACCACTGCTCGACTCTCCCGCACGCAGATGCTGGCGCTGTCGACAACGCTGAGGCCATTAAAATTCTTCTGGTATAGCTGAAAATGGGCTCTCCGCGCTTCAAATAACCTTTGATGGATAATCGATGAAGGGAATCCAGGCGGCGAGACAGTGAGGTCCTGGACAGTTGGGTTTCCCAGTGCGCTGTCCAGCTGCCCTTGCTCAAAGCTGAAGCTCGCCACTCCCAATACGAGGAATAGTATTGTGGGAATGGGATTGGCCACACGAGGAGCCCAGGGCTGTGCCAAATCGTGGATTACAAAGTCTGGTAAGAGTTGTTTCAACAGCGCTTCAAAGGGCTTCTCCAAAAGGTCCATGGCGGCTATGAGCAAAGGGATTAGGACTGGCGCTTCTCCTCTTTTGCCAACATCTGCGGTTGATTCTACCCCAGCTGGCAGTCCCTCCACGGAAGGCATCGCCAATTCCACCAGATCTATCCCTGGTGCATCCAACATTTGCGGTCTGATTCGTCTAATATTCAGCGGGGTTGAGACGAAGAAAATTTTAAGACCATGAGTGGCCAGGCTTTTGGCGAGCTGAACGAAGGGCGCTATGTGACCGTGGGCAAGCCACGGAAACATGACCACACGAAGCTCTCTCTGGTTTTCCTCCGCCATTGTTGATGCACCTCAAGTTTAGGCGTCCATGCATTTTATAGATATATTTTCAATAGATATGGTCAAGGGGCATCCGACTGACTCGTAGGTATACGTCGTGGGATGCTAAGATTTTTCAATTATTGGGCCCCTGTTACACTATTTTGTTTATTGAGCGCATCATTGCTTACTTGGGGTCCACTAATGGCGACTTGAAAATTGAAGTAGTGGAGTAGTTAGGGTCATGAATAATTTAAATATTTTCTATTATTGTGATAAGTAGTTGATTTTATATAATAATATGAGTCTATTTAAGACATTTTTATAATAGGATTGTAAAAGAACAAATCACATTTTTTAAACTGTTGTCGCGTGGGATCTTCAACTTTCCTCGACATTCTAACCTCTTCATTGGTGTCCTCATTAATAGTTCAAACTTTTGGTGTAGTGGTAGCTAGTCTATGTTACAAAAATGGTGACTCTGCTGGGGAGGGAACTTATTCGCCTCATGGTCAACTGTGTCCAGTACGGACCTCTCGGCTTGGGGGGCTAAAATGTTGTCACGTGGGACCCTCAATTCTCCTCGATACCCTAACCTCTCCAGTGTTGTTCTCACTAACAATTTGAACCTTTGGTGTAGTGGTAGATAGTCTGTGTTAACAAAACTAGCTAAACTGTTGTTGTGTGGGACCCTCAACCCTCCTCGACACCCTAACCTCTACAATAGTGCTCTCACTAATAGTTCAAACTTTTGGTGTAGTGGTAACTAGTCTGTGTTAACAAAACTAGCAAAATTGTTGTCCTGTGGGACTATCAACCCTCTTCGACACCCTAACCTCTCTAGTGGTGCTCTCACTAATAGTTCAAACTTTTAGTGTAGTTGTAGCTAGTATGTGTTAACAAAACTAGCTAAGTTGTTGTCGTGTGGGACCCTCAACCCTCCTCGACACCCTAACCTCTCTAGCGGTGCTCTCAGTAACAATTCAAACTTTTGGTGTAGTGGTAGTTGGTCCGTATTAACAAAACTGACGACTCTACTGGGGAGGGTTCAACTCCCACTGACGATAGCTTACTCACCTCATGGTCGACTATGTCTAGTACGGACCTCTCGGCTTGGGAGGCTAAATTGTTGCCACGTGAGGCCCTCAACCCTCCTCGACACCCTAGCCTCTCTAGTGGTACTCTCACTAACAATTCGAACTTTTAGTGTAGTGGTAGCTGGTCTGTGTTAATAGTAACAACAAAAATTAAGGCATGTTACATTTTTAAGAGAGCTTATCTTTAATAATTTATAAAATTTCTACAATTCATTTAAAGTAAATAATCAAATAATAATAAAAATTTAAGATATAGAGGTGAGATTAATTATACTAAGAGGTTTGATATAATAGCATTAAGATAAAGCATTATGTCAATGCCATAATAGTGTA
Organism: Cryptomeria japonica; assembly: GCF_030272615.1. Classification (NCBI taxonomy): domain Eukaryota; kingdom Viridiplantae; phylum Streptophyta; class Pinopsida; order Cupressales; family Cupressaceae; genus Cryptomeria; species Cryptomeria japonica. The sequence goes on along the minus strand of NC_081408.1, from coordinate 61,522,043 downwards.
CATGAAATTAAACATAGTTGAGAAAACTAAAATTAGATAACTATAAATATAGCATACCTCTAAAGTAATTCTAAATGAAATAGCTTGGTCAATGGTTCAAATTGCATATTCATCTTTTCTACAATTGATCATGGAGGTGTTTTGGTAATCCAATGACATTGAAATTAGAAAAAAAACATGACATAAAATATGAAAGAGATACATATCAAATGTCTTTCCACTATGGAAGCTTATAAAAAGAATTGCAAGAAAGGTGAAAAAAAAGTTAAATAACTAATAGTGTTGTGGCAATTTCCATAAGAAACAACATGCACACAAATTATTCATAGATGGTGATGCCTTTTCATGGAAAAACTTGCTTTTGATCCTAAAAAAAGGTTTACTAGCATGGGCATGTTTACATTGTTCTATCTCATGTTAAAAGCATTGGATGCTTGTATTTGTTGAATAAACCACAACGTCAAAACTTCAAACTGTCATATTTGTTTGAGATGGTGCAATTACATACTTTGACAACAATGGACACATTATGGTCTTGTCTCATTATTTTGCACTCATTTAACATGTTTTTTGAACGCATAATTATGTTTTGCGTGCAAATAACATACTTCATGATCAAATATCATATGAGAGAAAATAAAGTTATTTTTAAGAAACTAGAACCAAGATATTTGATTAAATAACATTGCTATATGTTGCATTAAATATGTTGTTTTTCAATACTCAAGAAAAATTATAATGTTATAACAAAAAAGTCAACTTAATACAAATTCAAATGTAAGAAAATCTACATTATTGATTCTTGTGCTTTAATGATTTACAAATTGCGAACATGCATTTGGTGATAGGAGGTCCCAATTTTTAAATATTTGCTTTTATAGAAAATACCCTTGCTACATTACCATTTAACTCTAGAATAGTTTTGAGTAAAGATCTCAACATTGACATGTTAGAAGAAACAAATAGACACTCTAGCTTAAAAAATGCAAAAGCATAAGCTGTAATTGGTTATGAGCAAGAAAAATATAAATGCAAGCACTCTAATAGATAATTTTATGGGGTTCTAATTTTAGATTATACCAATATTCATTTCCTACTAGTTTTGGGAGCATCTTCTAATGCATATTTGATGGTATTAAAATCCAATATCATTTTTTAAAGTACATATAATCGTAAGTACTTTTTAGGATTTTGAATACAATTTTTGAGATTAAACTATAAAATATGTCTAACCAAAATAATTTATTTTTTGTATATTTCTATCTAGGATATTACTTTTTTCTAGCATACTTTAATAGTTAAATTGTCTTCGGACATGTAGTGTTGTGGTTATAACACTTTGTTGGTGAAGTGGCCACCAAGGTTCAAATCCCTGCTGAGCCACTGTGCTCGCAAGGCCTTGTGCCTTCGTTGGGTCGTTGTGCTCGTGGATTTGAACAAGTGAAGTGTGGGGATGAGGTCCCCTGTTTGTGGCCTCACTGGTTCATAGCTCCAGGTCAAAAGCGTTCACGTGGAGCCGGAGGGTGTGTCATGCCAATGTCACCGGTCACGTTAAAAAGTTTACCAGGCATAGTTTAAAAAAAAAAAAAATAGTTAAATTAAAAGTATAGTCAAATATTTAGATTTCTTACTTTCACCTTGCCTTTGGTGTTAAAAGAATTCATATATAATAAATAAATTATAATTTCAAAATTATTCTAGATTTCTTGTTGGTACTATTTCTATAAAGGATTAGATTCTACAGGTATATTACAACCATTACTACTAAATGATACATTGAGTTGCTTTACAATATGAGGTTTTTCTGTCAATGAGGTTTTTCCCATGCAAATCATTATGTTATGGGTATTTATTTTTTATTTATTTCCTTGTAACTATATGATTAGTTTAATTTTTGCATGTACTTTCTCTCATAGATTAGTGTAGGAATTATATTTCACACCTCTAGTTTCTTTCAATTCTAAAAGTGCTTAACCTGTAGAATTTTTATATTAAAGTTTGGCTAGTAACCCTTCATAAAAATTTGTTGAAACATTCTCCCAATACACATAAATTGGTATGTCCACAAATATTATTACTAGCACTTGCATGCAATCTCTTCTATAAGAACATATTTCTCTATTTCACCTTATTTGCATGCTCTATGTCTTCCTCCACTTCAATCATTCTACGTATATATTTCTTTAATTAAATCACACTTGAATGGTGGACAAGTTCCATTATTCTACTCTATTATTTCTAAATATAAGATACTCACCTTCTACACAACACATCGTTTCAATTAAGGAGGAATTTTTCCATAAGAAAAGGTTTAATGCACTTCTTAATGAACAACATCTTCACCCAAAACTTTGTTTCATACAAAAATGGATTTTGAAAGGTATCATCCTTTGAATGGTACATTAAAATGGAAAGTTATATCTATAGTGCCTCTTATAAGAACATGCAGTACATGGGTCCAAACTATATGAAACCACTACAAATGTGAAAGTTTTTCAGTCATGTACTCTACATGATATTAGTGCTCTATTATTTTGTGCTTCAACCTTAGAACAAGCCAATTAAATATTTGATGCATTGATTTAGACCAAAATTCTTTCTATAGTAGTTTCTAAAGATCCTTCCCATGCCACTATTTAATTTTTCCAGCTCCAAGGATCTCTCAGTGAATGAGCTTGTCAAACTTCTCTACACATTGGTCCCCCCCCACACTAGTTGGTTGAAATTAAATTTAAATAGTCTTCTAGAGGTAAATTGATTTGGGTGTGTGGGGGTGGGTCATTAGAGATCCGAGTGGCTAAGTCATGGTGGTCTATGTGGCTAACTTGGGCATTCAAACATCTAATGTGGTAGAAGTGATGGCAAATTTCTTTGCCATCTCTATTTGCAAGGATAGGGGCTACCAAAATGTCATCATCGAATATGATTCTAAAAACATCATCATGATATTGCAAGGAAAGGCAAAACCTAGATGGTGGGTGGTGGGCCTTATCAACAAATGATAAGGTATTATTGCTACATTTGAGCATTAAGACCTTGACACACCTTCAAAGAAGGCAATAGGACTATGGAAATGCTAGCTAACTTAGGTCCTTTTTCCAAGGGGCTTAAAATTTAGATGCAACAAGAATTACTTGAAGACATCAATCCAATTGAGAACTAAATATTTTAAAATTGCCTTTTTTGTCACCAATGTGGCCATGTTGTACTTCAATCATATATTCATAGAGAATGGCCTTGCTAAATATAGTGAAAGCTATGCTTTGTGCAATATCAACTTTTTCTATGTCCTTCCCAAAGTTGGCTTTAGCAACCCCTTTCTAGATCCTATTCTTGACTTTATTGTGCAAACCATGGGAGAAGACGTTACTCAAACCGAGCCAGACAATTGTAACAAATTCAAGCAAAATGGGGTTCTTTGGAATAAAGTGGTCAAAGGGAAACTTGGTAACTTATGTTGAAGGAATATGTGAAAACCTTTTTAAGGCACCTAACGATGGGAGACTTGACACTCTTCCTGAGCACTTTCATGAGTGATCACCCATATTGATTGAGCCCACTCAATCAATCAACATTGGTACCATAGAAGCAGTTAGGAACCTACACCTTGCAGAATCTCTAACAGAGGAAGAAAGATTAGCGTTCATCATTTTCTTTAAAGGACAGCAAATCAACTTTGCTTGGTCATATGCTGATATGCCTGGAGTGGATCCACACTTAATCATGCATCATCTGTCCATTTCTATAGGAGTTAAGCCAGTCAAGCAAAAGCTACGAAAGATGAATCCACAGGTGGCACTCATGGTCAAAATTGAACTAAAGAAATTATTAGACGTCGGATTCATCCGACCCATTGACTATGCGGAATGGATTTCCAACATCGTTCCAGTATCAAAACCAGATGGTAGTATCAGAATCTGCACTGACTTCAGAGACGTCAACAAAGCTTGTCCAAAGGACGACTTTCCTTTGCCCAGTATCGACATCATTGTAGATCCCACAACAGGCCATGTAATGCTCTCACTAATGGATGGTTTCTCAGGCTATAATCAAATCAAAATCACCCCGGAAGATCAAGATAAAACTGCGTTCACCTGTCCTTGGGGAACGTACTGTTGGAATGTTATGCCTTTCGGCTTAAAGAATGCAGGGGCCACTTATCAAAGAGCAATGACCACAATATTCCATGACATGATGCACACATTTATGGAAGACTATGTGGATGACTTACTAGCTAAATCCTTCACCAGAGCAGAACATCTTGACATCCTAACAAAGATTTTTGATCGATTGGAGAAATTCCAAGTCAGGCTTAACCCTAAGAAGTGTGTCTTCGGGGTTACATCAGGCAAGTTACTAGGCTACATAGTCTCAGCTAAAGGTATTGAAGTAGATCCCGCAAAGGTACAAGCCATCATGGACATGCCACCACCAAAGAATATCAGCCAACTCAGATCTCTGCAAGGACGACTTCAATCAATCAGGTGATTCATCGCTCAACTAGCAGATAAAAGTCTACCATTTAACCATTTACTACACAAAAATGTACCATTCAAATGGGAGGCTAAGTGTGCAGAATCTTTTTACCAAATCAAACAGTACCTGATGAATCTACCAATTCTAGTACCTCCGGTCGCAGGAAAGCCTCTTATTTTATATATCTCAACCACCGACATATCACTGGGGGCATTATTGGCACAAGAAGATCAACAAGGAAAGGAACACGCCATATATTACATCAGTAGAACATTGAATGGCTATGAACTCAACTACACATTCATTGAAAAGGCTTGCCTAATAGTGGTATTCGCATCTCAGAAGTTTCGACATTATATGCTAGCACACACCATCAAGCTAGTGGCAAAAATTGATCCTCTCAAGTATCTACTCAGCAAGGCAGCTCTTACAGGCCGATTGGCTAAATGGGTCATGATTCTCAGTGAATTTGACATCCAATACACAGAACGATGAGCCATCAAAGGACAAGCAATTGCAGATTAGTTAGCCGAAGCACCCCTACCAGGAAAACACACCATGGAGGTGGAATTTCCAGACAGAGATGTTCTTGCTCTTTCTACCAAACAATGGACCTTATACTTTGACGGATCCTATACACAACATGGTTCTGGTGTTGGCATCCTATTCATCACTCTTGAAGGACACACTATACCAAGATCATATAGCCTTATGTTTCCATGCACCAATAATGTGGCTGAATATGAGGCACTGGTCATAGGCATCAAAATGGCCGTAGAATGGAAAATCACAGAGTTAAAAGTTTATGGGGATTCGCAACTGGTTGTCCATCAAATCAACAATGACTATCAAACAAAGGACGACAAGCTCTTACCCTACAAGAGAATGGTGGATGACTTCAAACAGTATTTTGTGCACATCACCTTCGAGCAAATACCAAGGTTGAACAACAAAGCAGCCGATGCAATGGCTACTATCGCTTCATTACTGCAAATTCCAGAGCAACAGAGTCGTTATGAGTTCTTGGTAGAGCAACTGTTCTCCCCCGCCTATGACCACTCTGAATCCCATGTTATCTATGCGTTGACTGGTTCCGATTCTCCGTTATATGGACCAATATATGACTACCTCAAACACAATATCTTACCCATTGACCAATCTCGCAACCAAAAATGTAACTTTATCCGACAAGCTGCCCGTTACACCCTTACCGCTGATACTTTATATCGTCGAGGTCTCGATGGTACTCTTCTTAGTTGTTTTGATTGTAATGATTCCGATTCTGCTTTACATGAGCTTCACGAAGGTATTTGCGGCACACATTCAAGCGGCACTACTCTTGCTAAAAAGCTTCTAAGGATGGGATACTACTGGCCTACAATGGAGAAAAACTCATATCACTTTGCCAAGAAATGTCCTAAATGCCAAATCCATGGTAATTTGATACATGCACCAGCACAAGAACTGCAGCCATTTACAACATCTTGGCCCTTTTGTCAGTGGGGATTGGACCTCGTTGGCAAAATTCATCCTTCATCTTCAAATGGACACAAGTTCATTATAACAACAACAACAGAGTACTTTACCAAATGGATAGAAGCAATTCCCATGACCATAGTGACCGGGAAACAAATTGCCTCTTTTATCCTCAATTATCTGATCTGCAGATATGGTATTCCAAGTTCAATCATTACAGATAATGGACGACCCTTCAAGAATCAAGATGTACAGGAACTATGTGCAAAATTCAAAATCCAACATAGGTTCTCTACACCATATTACCCACAGGGAAATGGTCAAGCAGAGGCATCTAACAAGACAATACTGAAAATCCTCAAGAAAACAGTGAATGATGCAGGCAAAGATTAGCATGTACAACTCAATCTAGCACTTTGGGCATACAGAACCAGCATCCGCACACCTACCGAAGCAACACCATACTCATTGGTTTATGGATCAGAGGCTATTTTACCCCTGGAGGTAGAGATCCCATCTCTCAGAGTCTCTTTGACAGGCTTAATCCCAGATGAAGAGTATCGAGTTAACCGCCTACAAGAACTTGAGCTATTGGATGAAAGATGCCAACATGCTTATACCCATCTCAAAGCATATCAACAACGCATGTGTAGGAGTTACAATCACAAGGTCATTCCCCGCAACTTCAAGGTTGGTGACCTAGTACTCAAAGAAAATCCAAGAAATCAGCAGGATCGAGAAAAGAAAGGGAAATTTGAGCCTAACTGGTTGGGTCCCTATGTTATTATATCAGTTTATGGATCAAGTGCTTATCAGCTAATAAATTCTGAAGGAGATGTGCTCAACGACCCAACTAACAACATCCATCTGAAAAGGTACTATACTTAAAGTAAGCCTAGTGCACGGAAAAAGCCCAAAACAAACAAAAAAAAAAAAAAAATCAAAAAATCCAGCAAAAGCAAAAACAAAGTACAATAAAAACAAAGGGTGAAAACCTGGTAAACAGGCGCTCTTGTGAAAGAATGGCTCCTCCATCTATATCCACGCCATTTTATCCCTACAAACACTATCGACCATTGATCGACATTCAGCCAATATCCATTCAGGACATACTTAGCGTAGTCACTATCCTGATTTGTCTGTATATATCCTCTTACCACTAATCCACCATGGCTTGGAATCCCTGTATATATTCACATCAAGAGGCACACTCAGCTAGGGGCATATGAATCATATCAATATTGCAAACACTCAAGACATCCAGACTAGATGCAAAACTCACCAACATGACATCCAACAAACAACTATGTTTCATTGCCAAACAAAAACTACACAAAACACAAAACTACCAAGGATGGATGATTTTCTGAAATACTGAATGTTGCACTCTAGCATAAAATCTTAACTAGTTTTGCATTTTGAACTTTTGGCATTATTGGATTCTCTTCCTTGTCTCACTAAATGCTTCACAGCTAGAGGTCAAGGGGAATTTCCAATATTTTCTTAGTCTTCTGTCTGGGAGGCAATCACTTGTACTGTGTGAATACTTGCCTTGAGACGTGATACATCGAATATCACTGAAGACCTGAGTCCACTTCATGCATACAAATAATCAAATCTTGTCTGTTTACGCAATACGCACTCAGGTCGTCCTGGTTCAATTATACCTTGACGCTTGTGCTATCTTGCAAAATTAAATATCATGTAAATTTTTCTCAGGTTATTATGGTTCAATTATACCATTATGCTTGTATAAATTTTCAACATATCCTAAACAAATCAATGCTCAATGATGATATCCACGAAGAAAGCAAAAATATGGTTCTATCGGATGGCAAATATAGAATGAAGGATGCTTCCAAAACAATTAGTTGCATATCATTTTACAAGTAGTTGCACATCATTTTACAATTAGTTGCATATCATTTACAAGTAGTTGCACATCATTTTACGATTAATTGCATATCATTATTGCATGTCATTTTACAAATACTTTGCATATCATTTAACATCATTTACATATCACGATACATTTAGCAGCATATTAAAACATACATCTCATTTTCAAGATACATCTCATCGCATATAAAAGCATACATCTTGCATCATGCATCATATATTGCATCATCACATAAAATATCTCATATAACATGCATCCATATAAACACATCACATAGATCAAAAATGGTGCCGTATATATATCTCAAAAAATGATCAAAATCTACAAAATGTGTCCCAACACTATGCCCAGTACAAAGTATAACAAAGATCCAAAAATACAACAGAGACCCTGTCTCTCAAGTATGACTATCTCCTGACGGAGATGGTCTCGCTCCAGATGCACCCGCCCCTGGATCTCCAGGAGGGTCCTGTCTCGCTCCAGATACACTCACCCCTGGATCTCCAGGAGGGTCCTGTCTTGCCGGCCCTGTCACACCTCGGCTCTCGGATCGTGTCCCAGTAGTTCGAGATCGACTTGATCTCGACTGTGCAAAGCTCTCCACTCGCCGATCTCTGGGTACTGCAGCCTCATAATGCCACCTATAATACTCTACCTCCTACACTCTCCGCGTCAGCTCTCTAAGGGTGTCTCTCAATGGACCACCCGCCGCTGCTCTCTGCACACTCGCCAACGCCTCCTCCGCTCGTCCTCGCCACTCTATCTCAGTATCTCTCTCAGTGGTCAACTGAGAAATCTGCTGCTGATAGGTCAAAATCTGCACCTGCAGCTGCTGAACAGTAATCTGCAAGGTCCGGATCTGTGCATCCTCCACATGACCTGGCACTCGAACCCGCAGTGGTACCTATGCTGGAGGAACCCCTCCCACTCGCCCTGTCCTCGGTACTGGAGGTGGGAGTACATCTACCCTCCTCCTTTGTGCTGGTCTACTCCGCTCCTCCTCACCCCCCACTGCAGCTAGCACCTCCGTCACTCTCCCCTCTCTCTTGGCTCCGATAGCCAATCCTCCTCTCCCCCTCTCAATCCTCCCCTGCCGTACCGCTCTCTCCACACCTCTACCTCCCCGCCTCCCTCTGGCTCCTCTACCTCCTCCATCCTCCCCATCATCTCCATCATCTCCCCTGTCTCCCTCCTCCCCATCCGAGTCAAACACTGGCCTCATCTCCTCTGGATCTGAGATCCTAGCCACCGCCCGTGCAGCAAACAAACAGGCGAACTCATCTGTCATCCCTGCGTCCTGAATCTCTGGGGCATAGTCCCAGATCTGCCTAGCTAACCCCACAAACTCCTCCACTACCACCGCACTGTCAATAGTCGACCCCCAATCGGCCATATCCTCCTGCCTCCGTGCATACAGGCACGTTCCCTGAGGAATCCCCTGCTGGCGCCTGAACTGTCGCAAAACTCGGGTCACCACAAACCGCTCAATGACAAATGGGGTTCTCCCAATCAGATATCGCGTCATAAAAACAAAGGGCATCTCCAACCCATCCTCCGCTCATACCTCGCAACCTGTATACGGTCTCTAGGTGACCGTATCTATATCATCAAAAACCCTCCTCCAATGCTCTAGCTTGCCCAGCTTACGCTGGACAACTAGACCTCTATATCCGTAAGCATATGCTGCACCTAGGGGCCTGTCTCTATCTATCAGTGGCCTCGCTGCTGGAATGTGCTCCCAGCACCATACCTGTAATAGGGTCATGCCAACTGACAAACTACCGTACCCGAGGTATACTACCTCATGCAAACTCCGATATAAATGAGCCAGCATCGCTGACCCCCATGCAAATCTCTGGCCCTATGTGACCATCTCCTCCAACACTAACCCCCATCCCACCGAGAATCCCTTTGACCTACGATCAGGACAAAGGAATCCCCCAATGAATCCTGCCAGTACAGATGGCAACGGTGCATAACCCAAATCCAAAAACTCCTGCCAAGGGATCTCGTAGCCACAAACTGTGTCATCCTGAAAAATGCAGCGCAATGCCTCTATGCCACCCTCCTCTGACTGCTCATAGGGAAGTAGTGCCCCTACTATAGGAATCCGCAAAATCCGGTAGCAATCCTCCGGTGTCACTGTCATCTCTCCAGTGGCAAAGTGAAAGGTGTTCGTGTCGCTATGCCACCTCTCTACCAATGTTGTCAAAAGCCCCCGGTTCATAGTGAACCGAAGCATATCCAGAAGCGAGGTCAATCCACATCTCTCTATAATATCCAAATTTGCCTGTGACAATCTCGGTATCAACGTCCACGGTCTCGGGAATCTCTCCCTCGACTGTACAACACCCAATCGCTCCTGTCAACAAACAAAACATATCCAATATCAGTTTTCCACATCAACACAAAGATATCAAAATCAAACTTACATCAACAACATGAAACAATTTGCTCATCTTCAATCAAAATTCAAAATCTTATCATTTCATATCAACTTGTAAAACAACTCAAGTTCTCAAAAACCATATCAAAACTTGTAACACAACTCAAGTATCCACAATCACATAAACTTGTAAAACAACTCAAGTTTCCCACCCATATCAGCTTGTAAAACAACTCAAGTTTCCAACCCATATCGGCTTGTAATACAACTCAGGCTTCCCACACATTGAATTTGAAACAGAGCACGCAAATACATCATATTCTGATTAACAAAACACGTTGATATCTATACATAACTTGGAAAATTGCACATCAAAACAAGTTATACAAATACTCATCTTGGATAAATTCATCAAAACACGACAGGCAAACAAAACAAATTTTCAACTCGGCCAAAACTGCAAAATTTTTCAGATGCGCTAAAACAGATCTTCAATGCGCTAAATCACTCCCACGCTCTAGGCTGCCTCTCCTACGCACTATTCTATCTAACCTATGCGTTAGATTCTATCCACGCGCTAAACTTTTCACCCAATGCGCTACCTAACCCACCCCATGTGCTAGACTCTACCTACACGCTAATCTAACCTTCCTAAGCGCTCCCCTTTTAGCCCTATGCGCTAGGTTAGTCCTACGCGCTAAACCCCCTTCCCTATGCGAACCCCGATGACCCCTATGTGCTAGGTCACACCTACGCGCTACCCTGTTGACGCGACACGCTACCCAACACTTTATATGTGCTATTTTCCATGCATGCGCTACCCTAAAAGTTTTATGCGCTAGCCTACATTTTCGGACATGACCCCTAAATTTAAACTTGATGCACTACTTCACACTTCGTATGCACTACTGTTGACCCTAAACGCGCTAAAACGAAACACCCGAACTTTGAAATTCAAAAAGTGACTAAAAACGACAAAACAAAAAATCAAAAAGGGGTAAAAAATGATGACTTACTGGTGGTCCACGCGCTACTAGTCTCCAGTACCTCCGAACGCGCTCAAAACGGTGTCTGTGATAGGGAATCGACATTTTCTCTCCAGAGCAAATTCTCTTTCTCCAAAGTCAACAAAGCACAAATGACTTTAAATCAAGCCCTTTTCCCCTTTTATAGGAGAAAAATGAAATTAGGGTTGGCCGTATGGACCTGTAATATGGTCGCGGTCTCCCCTATACCAAAACAGTTGTAACTTATCGGGAGATGGATCAATCTGCACAAAATCATACACATCATACGAACTTCATCAAATTAAATCAACAATTTTCCAAAAAAATTGATTCATCTCCCGAGGGGGCATCATCATCAAATATCGAATCTGGGGCATCAAATCAACATCGGAGCACAACTGGCAAATCAAAAGAATGACACAAAAATTGCATTTGATCATAAATCATGATAAAGCATCATTTTCTTTGAAATAACATGTGCACACATGTCACTTCAAAGAGGGGCAAAATGTAGACGTATAAAAATGACCACATTCCTAAATGAATATTTTATGTTCATTTCTCTATTTGATTAAATCTAATTTAATTAAATTATCCACATTCTTCTATTTTATTAAGTAAATTACTCAATTTATTTAAATAAAATTCACTATACCATTTAATGAATAAATCATTTTATTCAATTAAATCCCCCCTATCCACTTTTAATTAAATTCAAATTTAATTAAATAGTTATCCTAAATTGAATAAATCAAATTTATTTAATTACAACCAAATTGAATGAATTAAATTATTTCAATTAAATCCTATCATCCCCCCATCCACTTGCAAAATCCCAAACCCCTTCCTAATCCCTTCTAGAATCTTCTAAATGCTTCTAATTAACCTAACCCTCCTCTAAACTTTGTCACATCCCTAAGCAAAGGGAAGTCACTTCTCAAAAACCTTAAAGTCTTTGATAACCATTAAAGGTTTTCAACCTTCAACCACTAAATGGCTCAAAGTCTTTGATAACCATTGAAGGCTTTCAACCTTCAACCACTTAATCCCCAAAGTCTCCAATAACCATTAATGGTTAACTCAAACCCTCCCACATGGTTAAAACATTTGTTTTGACTCAACCTCTACCCAACCCAAAGGTCTCATCAGGCCTTTAATGCTTTGACCATGATTATCTCTTAATCATTTGCACAAAGGTTTATCCTTGGATTAACTCTTAATCCAGTGGGTAAGCCTAACTTAGACTTGACCCTTAGCCTTTAGATAACCATGAGGTCTTCTCAAGCCTTTAATGCCTCCAACCTCTTCTCTCAACCCAATCCTATATTGACACTTGTCACCATTTCATTGGTACCAATTGTGCACATGGATCCCCAACTTTCAAACTTGGCCCTTGATTAAACCTTTCAATCTTGACCATCCATTGCCCTGTTTATGCTATAAATAGAGCTCTCATTCCTCCATTCTTAACAATCATCTTTCAAATTTGAAGCATCACACTTATGCTCAAATTCTTTCAAGCTTTCATTTCATATATGCTCATCATTTAGCCTCTTTTAGATCAGAAATTAGACTAAATATGCATGCTTAGAATAATTTCTTTATCATTTAGCTCAATCATAGATTAAACATATCATGCTAGGATAGTATTCATACTAATCTCGTCATCTTATCATCTAGTTTATTGCATTTCTAGAATCATACATAGTTTAACATCCATTTCATACTAAAATACATCAAAGCATCCCTCGTTCTTACATTTGCCTTCCCTAGACCATTTTGCTCAGTAATCTGAGAGCAAAACATTGGTTTGAGGGACATTGTGAGATAGAGAACCATGGGACCCTCCTTGGGAAGCTGAGTAATACTACGTTACTCCATAGCTTGCACCAAGAAGTCCTGTGTGTGTGTGTGGACTAGTATTCTAACATATTTTCATATATTGAATTTTATCAGCCCACTTTTCCCACATACAATTTGCACGTTGATTGATTTGCCTAAGTGGCTCACTCCAGAGGTTGATATTTTAGAGCCCGATGAATACCAAGAAAAGTTTATTGTCTCTTATTATTTTCCTTATTAAATATACTCGTGCACCCATTCTAAGGACCTCAAGATCACATTTGGTATTTTTTCCTTGCTCAAAGCAAATAGGATTTTTGAGGTTTTGTTGTTGTTTGCTATATTTGTCAAGGTAGCCAAATTTGGAGCTTAATATCTCAAATCAGGGAGACTGCCTTGAGAAACCAATTATTTCCCACAATTTTCCTCATCTTAATGTGGTATGCCCATTTTCAAAGCCCCAACACCCCATTTCGTATTTTTCACAAGCCCAAAGCAAATGTAGTTTTTTGCTATCTGCACAATTTTTAGCTTGTCAAAGGACTTAGCTTGAGATTCAATATTTTGAACTTGGATGATTGTCAAGAAGAATGGATTGGTTCCTACGATTCTATCCACTTTCATGTACCCCTTTCCTAAGTTGCAAAGTTTCTTAGTAATGATTGGTATTTTTGCAAAGCCAAAACCAGATGATGTTTATACTATTTTGTTGTTCGCATGTTCCAAAAGGTTTTGTAGAGGTCAACTTTGGCTATCGATATCTTGCACATAAAATGGAGATTGGAAAATCCATCTAGTACATGTGCTCATTATACCTAAATGAACTAAGTCCCCTAGTCGCAAACTCCCAGGATGTTGTTTGCTATTTTTCCAAAGCACATGGATTGCAAGGTTCACATAGGCTCTGGCATGTGTAGTCACAAAAAAGATTAAGTGAACAACTTTGATAGTAAATATTTTGCAACTATGATAATGCCAGGATATACCACTTTGCGGTCATGTTTACATGTTGGATGTTAGCATATTTGTTCAAACTCATGTTCTCATGACAAAGTTTGGTAAGTTTTTGAAGGCAGTTTCAAAGTCTACCTGGCTTGTTTTGGGCATTTACAAAATAGGTCAAAATTAGAATTCAACAACTACCCACTTCATGTTTTTTTTTATCAGGAAGCATGCCAAAGAGGTTTCAAGGAGTTTCTGAGGTCCATTTGTCTCAAAATAATTTTTTTTTTAGCTGAGCCCACAAGAGACCCGACTTATATCTTGACATCTGAAATTGATTAAAAGTTTATATTATTTAAATCAGTTTGATTTAAATAATAAAGTGATTAATATATAAGTGAAAGTAGTGGATCTCGTTTAATTTTGTATTTCTAAAAGATTCTATTCTACATTTGAAAATAATTTTAATCACTTCCATTCTCTATGTAAATTTGCTCCACAATATAAAGAACTTTTTATTAATAATTTACAAAATGGTAGGCCTTTGGTCAAATAAATATAAGATTGAAAGCTTATTATTGGAGATACAAATAAAATGTCTCCTCTATTTGCGTAAGTCTATTCGATGGACAGGAGATGATAGACAAATCAAGTCCCACAGTGATAGATAGGTTTATGTCTCATCGATGGAGGTTGGAAAGGTTTGACCGAGGGGAAGATCATGTCGGCGAAGAGAGAAAAATACTGTCTCTTCGATGAGGAACGATGAGGCCGTAAATGATTCCACATGCGATATGTGGAATCATGGGCAAGGCACGTGAGTAATCTCACAGATTGCCTCAACAAAATGTCATTGCATGGAATAAAACGATTGCATAATGTGCACACAATGAATTTTACAGTGAAGCTCTCAAAACTCTTTGAATTAGTGAAGCACTCTGGAACCCATCTTAACATTGTAAGCTTTGTTTGTGCTCTGGGCGCATACAACCGCATAGGTTTGGGAGATGTGAGTTGTACATATTTCAATTACGTGAGTAACCCATATCGCATCACATAGATACTTGATCGATCCTATATGAATTGGGTAGATGTGTGAAGTTCACATAATAAGCATATCGATGGAAGAACATAACTAAAAAGGTGCTTGGATGGAGTTGGATTGAAGGCCATCAAATGGCGTAGACATACATGCAGAATATGGCATCATAGAATATATTTCTGATTTGTCATTGTAGTTTCCTTGTAATTGTGCAAATTTGTATGTGGGATCCTTTCAAGGAAAGGATTAAATTCTATGTGCAGGTTGCCGTGGGTTGGAAAATACAATCTGGATTAAAAACATTGCAGAAGCATAAGGGGTTGCATTAGACATTAATGCTAAGAGGCCTACTAATTAGAAGTGATCTACAACTTGAAATCGGATTCATATCCTAATATTTGACTCCATACCCTAGGGATTGGGCACTAGTGTATGAGACTCTTGAAACTAGTTCAGATACACCCATTTATATAAATCCTTTTGTTTTTGTTGTTTACTTCGTTTTGTTTAGGTTATTTTAATCCTAACATCTTCATGGTGTTTAAAGAATACAAAGGTTCTAACCTAACTTTATGTGTTGAAATGAAGATGTTTAAATTTTTTTTTTTCAAATGAATTCAATGTAATGGGATTATGCTTGAACTTGGTAAACTATGAGATGCCCACCTCTCATATGCTTGAGAACCATCCACATTTGTAGGTCTGAAATTCAATGTTCAACATATGTTTAACATCCAATCAAGCCTCCATAGAGGAATACCCTCCCGAGTCTTGTGGAGCTCAAAGTGTAGAAGGTTAAATTAAGATTCTTGTTTGTTGGTTTTTCTTGTCCTCAATTTGTTTATAGTACAGATCCTATTTCTTAAATGTCTAATCCCATGGTTTAGGTATGGTGCATTTTTTAGGATTAAGGGTTGCAAGAGAAAAACACCAATAGAATGAAGGTTAGAACCCTACTCTATGTGAGTAGTTTGCTCAATCACGGGACAAAGGTAAAGTTCAAGTGTGTAGGGTAAAATTCATTGTGTCTATGGAAACCATTGCAGCTACTAAGGGTCTTGTGGTGGAAGGCACGACCTTATCAATTTGATTTGAAGGGCAATCACAAGGAGAATTTCAAGAGGTTCCTGAAGCTGGGGGAGAAAGTGGCTCGCTTGCAAAGTGGTTTCAATAGGAATGACACACCCGGGGTTTGGAATGAGGCAACACTACTTCTCATGAAGTTCATCACCTCATTTCCAATCATAGCTTTTCTCCATTATCAACCATTTAAGGTACGGGTTGAAGATGGATTTCCTTTATTGAATTTATTCATCTATATCTTAATCAATTGTTGTGGCCAAAACCAAAAATGATATTCTCTTGCACTAGGGGCTTATCCTACAACTGTACAGTTTTCACGTGAATTTAACCCCCACATGTGGACCAACTTGTACAATTGCATTTTCTTGATTCACTTGATTTGGATCCTCCTCTAAAATTTGTGACACATCAAAATAATGGGGTAATATTGCTCCACTTTGTGCAAACACTTGTAGGAAATATTGATGATCTCTTCTCATAATTTCTTCCACCATCCTATTAAATT
Organism: Cryptomeria japonica; assembly: GCF_030272615.1. NCBI lineage: Eukaryota > Viridiplantae > Streptophyta > Pinopsida > Cupressales > Cupressaceae > Cryptomeria > Cryptomeria japonica. Next base: position 61,505,384 of record NC_081408.1, on the reverse strand, counting down.
GTGGATCCAAAAAAGTGTCTTGAATGTCTATGGAAGTGATGGATGCATTGTCATTGTCATTGTCACTATGATTATCATTGTCTAGTGGATTACTATGATTCTCAAAATTTTATGGGTTATAAAATTCATCTCCATTAAACTCATAGGTACTCATGTTGAGAGATCTTAGAGCTTCCTCGGATTCTCTTCTAGACCTTTGGGAATTGGTTTCAACCATGAACTAAACCTTGGCTAAAATGAGAGATGGAAGAAAATGTTAAGATTGTGGAATACCAAAAAGAAATATGAGATGGAAAAGAATCTAGGCTTGTCTTGCAATGTCCAAAAGTGTTAATCCAAGATATATGTAATCTAAAGCAAGTTGTGGCTTCCAAAGACATGATAGATCTCTTGATGAGGTAAGTTGACCTTAACTAAAGATAGCCAAATAGTACCCTAGATGATAGATCTGATACGAGAACCACTCAGTGAGATAATGTAATGTGTTTCCTAGATAAGATGAGGACTACTAAACAAACTTTTTACTCTTAGTTTGAAAAGTGTGTATGAGGACTGCAAATGATGATTGAGACTGAAAATGTGTGACAAAGTTGTGATAAAAATTGGTTGACTAAAAATAAATCCCTAGCAGAAGCTGCCTAAGAAGCTCTTTGATCTCGGAATATAGATGCATCGTGAGTTCACAGACGTGGAAATAGTCCACTCAAATGTAGTTTTATAGTTCATAGATGTGTTTTCCACTGTTGCTGATGCAATTCTTAGTTCTGATACAAAGACACGATTTTGCTTTGCACAAGCACAGTTTTAGAACATAGACGTAGTTTTAACGCTTGTTGAGAATTTTCCAATTTTGATATGCAAATATAGATACACGGTGTTGTTCTATACAGATGCAATTTTAAGTCTCGGAAACACGTAGAGAACAGACATAGATGTGGCCAGAAGAATCAAATATGCACTGATATCAGACACATATGTGGTTCTGGCAAATTTACGTAATTTTGTCCAAGTTTTTAATTGTTCAAAGTGACCAGATCTTAATGTTGGATGTCTTGTGGCAATTAAAAATGACAAACAATGAAGAGGCAATGTGTGAAGGTGTTTTGTCAAATTTTTACTGCAATGTGTATGTCCAATAAGGCCGAATCAACCCAATTTTCATAGGTCTAGCACAATCAAAGACACGTCAAACACTTTCTTAGCCTAAGGTCAATGTTCTCATGGTAGTAACTTCAACGCACAACTTGGAATCTCTATTGGCTCAAGTGTAGGAACAACTTGATGGGTTTATTCACTAATTTTACCTTTTTTGTGAGTAGACAACTAGGGGCCTCCAAGACTATAAGGATGACCCTATCACCCTTTCACAGGAAAGATACAAGTAGCTTATGCTAAGCCGAGGATTTCTATCTCATCCCACAAGAGCCTTATGGTGAGTATCTTGGGGGGAAAACTAGCTATCCTGTTGCATTGAAATTATCACAATGTTCAGTCAAAAAAGGGTGGTCCACTACTCTAAGGTGTGTAGTAATGTTTTAGGGTATTTGGTGGCTATACGTGCAACAATTTGCTAAAATTAAAGAGGCCTCCTAGCCCTTGCGGGTTTTTATGCACCATTTTGTGCATTACATATCACATGGGTACTGAGGGAGGCATCCATTGGTATAACACATTGACACCAAGTGATAAGAGACCTTCATCTAAAACCACAATCTTTTATATAGCCGACCAAAACAAAATACCACCTGGGTCTGTCACAAGGCAAGAGGCAGACCCTCTAAAAGACAATAACAATTTCTCTTACACCCAAGGTCCAATGGAAGGCAAGGGGAGAAGATACTTTTGTTATTACCTTTAGTATTCTAATCTAAATACAAGCGTGCCAAAGACATAAGACACTTCAAGAAATTTAATTAACCATTAACAAATAAAGAAAAAGACAAATAAAAACATATGAGACAAATTAAACTAGGAATTGAAATGAGAAGACACACACTAAGATTTCCCTTACAATAAATAATTAGTGCTTTTGAATAATCACCCCCACCTACAAGCACACTTGTTAGGTTGATTTTAGAAAATCCAAATTGAAATGTGAAAAGGGAGCCTTTGACAATACATTTTAGAACAACTACACCACTTTGTTACTCTAAGCAAGGGGTCAGGACAACCAAATCTAAACCCAAAAATGAAAAAGATGAAAAAATGAAGAAATTGAAAATGCAGAAACACAAACACAATAATACCTGACCCAAACATAAAAAAACTGATGCAAATGTGGAAACAATCTGTAACTTGTAAAACCAACATAGAACACAAAGGTACAAACAATCGACATAGATGTGACAATACTGATAAAAAATGTGATAATAATATCTTTTGAGTCATAGATGCAAAAATCTAGAATTCCAATAATTTTATCAAAATTGAATCCTAAACACGACAAAAGGACACACAAACATACCAAAAAACTCATATGCAAAAATGCAGTGTGCAGACATGGAAAGAGGAGTCACAGATGCAATTTCTGAGAAAACCTACAATACAAAAAATATAACAAAAACAAAGACGCAACTAGATGATTTGAAAACATCATTTCGCTTGTAATCGTTGTTGATCCAACCTGCAACTTGACAAAAAAGACTAAAACTGCAAAAAGATGTTAGAAACTAAGGACAAGAGTCCCATCAGGCATGCCAAAATGTATATGGTGAAAATGGATGATTAAAAACTATTGTAAACCATAAAAGATTAAACCACATAAAACCCTAGTTCTACAATCAAGAATCCACCATACACCAATGAAGAACCTAAAACATGTAAATCACAACAAAATAGAAAGATTATACCATTCACATGGTTAGTAGGATTTGCCCTCCATTGTTTCCTATATCCATTGATCTTGTTTGATATATTTTCTCTCAGATTTTATGTGTGCACAAGAGCTCAACAAAGAACAAATTGTAGTTGTGAAGTTGCTTGATCGCTTGAAGGCTTATTGATCGCATTAGTTACGGTTTTAAAAGGACCCTCTTATATAGAGAACACCTTAGAATATGGAGGGATAGGATTAAGAGGTGAAAGGATAAATGGTCAACTAGGATTAAAGGGTAGGTAGGGAAAAAAATAAAAATATGAAGGGGGTAGTTAGAGGAAAATTCAGAGATAAATGACAAGTGTCATTGAGAAAAATGCTAATAAATTAATTAAATAGATAAAGATATATTTAATTAATAGAGGAAGTGAGACCAATTAAATAAATAAAAATATTTATTTAATTTAGGGAAAGGGTAATGTAAATAATTTTTTTTTTATTTAAACAGGAAAAAGCTAGAAAAGGCTTAGTGAATTAATTAAATAAATAAAAATCTATTAAATTAATAGAAGGCTTAGGATAAAATAATTAAATAAATTAAAATATTTATTTAATTAGGCTAGGACAATTTTAGGTGTCTACACATAGATAGATTAAAATGATGATCCACACCATGATAAATGAAATCACAACGAGATAGAAACTAGAATGATTCTAATGAGTGAAAAGAAAAAAGGAACAACAACAAAAAATAACAAGTTGCCTAAAACAACTTTAGTAGAAATTTTAATTGCTAGGAAATCCATACAAAACACAAAATGGAAACTCAGGACCCCCCCATAATTTTAAAATTTGATAGTAAAGGATATTTTATTACTAATTCTACCCATTAGTTGTAGATTTTAGCACTACTAACCATTATGTTTGTACCTATAAATGAACAAAAAATATATTTGTCTTCATAAGACACTACAAGGCAATAATCGATAAAATGGTGACCACATATAACACAATCAATAATGCATACCTTGATACACATGTTTAACCCTATCATTTTTAAAAATAAATAACTATTTCTAAACAAATTAGCAAAAATGTAGAAGATGTGACTATGTTTTATGAAACCCTAAATAATAATGATAAACACTTAACTCACCTACATTTTAAAATTATAAAAAAAATCAACTTACTATTTAAAAGCATAAATAATATGAAATCAAGATACACAACCATAAATACTCTCCCCCAAATGCAGCTAAACCCTTGGAATGTATAAGCTAGTTTTTACCCTTAATTTAAAATGTATATTTATAATTATAATTTTTTATAAAACAATAATTTTTTTTTACTTTTAAATCTAAATGCATTTTACCAAAATCTCAATAATTGCAAACCATAACATTTAACATGACTATTTTTTGATCTATTTTTATAAATATATTATTAAACCATAAAAAAATAACTTCTTCCATAACAACCTTGATCAAATTGTAATCTATTTCAAATAGTTATTTATTTATTTAAAAGTAAAATAAATTAATTTTATTAATATGAAAAAATATTAATTTTAATTTTATTAGTATTATTTCTAGACTATTTATTAAATATATATAAAACAAAACAAAACAAAAATTACTTCTTTTCCGTAACAACCTTGATCAAATTTTAATCCACTTCAAATATTTATTTATTTATTTATATAAAGATTTTAGTAAGTATTTTTTAATTTTACTAAAAGTAAAGTAAAATCATTTTTTAAATATAAATTCTTTGTAAGTTTGACTATATAAGTTTTTTCCTCAACATTTAGTATCAAACTCTATGATCGATAATAGAAAGCAAAAAATATGAGATGAGTAAAATAAATTATTTTTAATAATATGAATTAGTTTTTAATTTTATTGTGCAATTTTTTTCTTCAATATTTGGGATCAAACTTTATAACCCAGAATCAAAAAGTAGAAATTAAGAAAACTCTATAAATCAAAGGGGGGAATTTGAGTGGCTCAACAATCCTAGTTGATTTAGTATATTCAATGGTTAGTAGGACACAATGGATTGGAGTCATGTATTTATAGATATAAAATACTACTATTGTTGTATCAAAAAGAGGAGAGACACTATAAAAAACCTACATTTAAACAACACACTCTAAACTACGACTTGCTTAGATAACTCGTACTGTTTTTATAAAGATAACAACATACCCTAATCTGATCTTGGAAGCCTTATATCAAGTCATTTATAGAAACTAAAACTTAGAGGAATAATGCACTACTCTCTTTCAATCCCATTTCAATTACAGGGAGTTGTTGGTGGGTGAGAATGTACTTGTTGCTAAAATCCACCACCACCACCAAATCATGAGGAAAATGTCATCACTGGAAGTCATAGGATTTTATGCATAAGTAGTCCAATGAGAGTTGCTACAAGAGAGTAATGCATCATTCCTTTTGTTTGTGAATAATAAAAATAATTGGGTTTCCTAATACCATGTCTAGCTACCCTTCCCCACAGTTGAAGCTAGACATTCCCAATACGAGGAATAATATAGTTGGAATGGGATTGGCTAGCTTGGAAACCACATGAGGAGCCTAGTGTTGCACCCCAAAAATGCTACAAGTGAGCACTAATAGTTTATGGGCCATCAAACTAAGTTTTCTCTACATATTTATTATTAAATCTAGGAATAGATCTTAGCATTACAATAGAAAAGAGAGGGCATCTCCAACAAATAAAATAAGGGCACATATGTGAAAATCAATAGGCCATTACATTAGCTCATTTACTTTCTTTGTAACATCACTTGTGAGAAATGATAAGGCCTACCTATAAACTAAGATTATAGCTAAAAAATTATGGTTATCATATGGCTAGTCATAAACAATATTTGGAAGGAATATTATGCATATAATATTAGAAAAGATAATCTTATTTAATTAGTCATGGATTTAATGGTTTATCAAGATTAAATAATCAATGACAATAAAAATGGTCCTTTAAGATGCTATATGTCATGAAAATGCTTATGTAAACATGAGGAAATTCTTACTTGCCACGAAGAAAAAGCCTTACCTTCATGCATTCTTCACCAAAATGAAAATATTAGTAATTCTTATGTGTGCATAAATCATCTTGTTGGAGCCAAGAGGATTCTTTATGTTCAAAAAAATATTTTTCTTTCATTATGTAATGCAAATAAGAATTTTGAGGTCATAGTTTTTGATATCATTCTAGTAAGATGAGATATCATAAATTAACATATGTAAGTAATATATATTCCATATATAAAAATAATGGGATGATATACAGAAAAAATTATAGTGGTTTCTATAAGCCTGATCACATTATCTCACGTATAAACATATGATTACATATGCTATTATTGTAATTACTCACTAAACACTAACACATATTAACTTATGAACCTTAGTTTATAATCTATAAAAAACAAACACAATATAATAATCTAAACCGGTAAGGTCTTTACATCATAAGGACCACAAAATAAAACACTATTTAGATTTAAAAAAATTTAAACTATGTCGATAAAGACAAATTTAGGTGTATTAGCCTAATTATTTGTTCAATTTTCTAAGCACAGAGACAAAATTCCTCATGTTTCTTTCACTAACTTGATAATTATTGCTAGTCAGCATGCTACTTATCTTTGTGACATTAGATTTGATTTGTGCTCCTTCTTATTCTTCTTCTATTAAGAATCTAATGGCTTTACTAATATCCTCCTTAGTAAACCATCCTCTTCATTTCTTCTCACTTCCACTCCTACTTTAAGCTTTTGTACAAGCTTTGCATTTAACCCTTGGTCATATTGCATGGGAAGAGTTATAAGTGGCACCCCAAACCTTAACCCTTCCATCATTGAATTTCACATGCAATGGGTTAAAAATGCACCTGTAGAAGGATGATTCAAAATGTGTAACTGTGGAGCCCAGTTTGTCACCACTAATCTGTGGTTTCATTTGTAACTTAATGCTCAGCGGAGTTGAGACGAAGAAGATTTTAAGACCATAATTGGCCAGGCTTTTGGCAAGCTCAACGAAGGGCATTATGTGACCTTGGGCAAGCCAGGGAAACATCACCACACGAAGCTCTCTTTGGTTTTCCTTCACCATTGCTGGTGCATCTCTAAGTTTTGAGAGCTTATCCTATATAATAATAGGAGGCGGACATTTATTCCAGAGCTTATCGTATATAACAATAACTGTCAAAGAACTATCTGAGTGTCTGTATTTTTAAGATTGTAATAAAAATATTTATTGTCTAATTGATAGATGAATTGTTGCAACCACTTAGATTAATGGTGGCTACCACTTGGAGGTGTGATAGATAGAATTTGAGATAAATAATTTTTCTTAGATGAATATTATATTATAGACGTCATGTAAACATGTGTAGCACTCACAAGCTCTCGAATCTGATGCGGACTAGATAACAAGTACATGGGGATTGGACCACAGTGAAGGACTTAACACAGGAATTCGAGTCACTAAACCAGAACAAAGTGGGCTCAACAGACTACAGATTGGGATGATTGCTCAAATCTTTGGAGATTCTCTAGAGGCGCGAAAATCAACATCTTTTTGAGATCAGAATCTATAATTTATGATTGAGAATTTATGTGGGTCTATCTGAGACAATTTTTCAAACTAGTAATCAGTCGTCTACCGACAGCTGCCATGTGAAACAAAGAAATTTATAATCAGTTAGAACGTACTGTTTTGACTTATGACCTTACTTTTTTTTTCAAACAATGTAATGGCAAAAATAAAGTTATCATCAGGTAGTTTTTGACAAAGATGAGCGGGTTTTATATGGATTCGAAACTAAAAGTTTTATAGAATCTGGTCATCAGTCAATCAAACAGAAACCAACAGCAAAGCAGAGGAGCTATCATCAGGTAGTTAAATGAAGTATAAAACCATATTATGTACAAATAACTTATCAAATTTTTTTAATTCTGATAAAAGATGAACGAAATTTGAAGTGAGTAACGTGCTTTTTGATTTATTGAAGTTTGTTCATAACAAATCAATAGTTCTTACATTAACATATCCAACTTTCATATTTATCAAGACAAAAGCTTTCTTATCTACCCACCTATTCATATCTATTCACATTTTTTCGCAGATGCCCAGTTCCATTACGACAGAAACTATACCAATGATGGCTCTTCCACTATTGAAAATGCAATTTTTGATGAATAGTGCACCTTAATTCAACTGTTTTCTTAAAAAAATAAATAAAATTAAAACAGTTCCAATCAATTTTCACTATACTTATTATTAAATTAATGAAAAATTTAGAGAGCTTGTCTTATATTTAAATGATCTAATCTGATTTACAAATCTTTTGTTTTCGGTCCCACAATACGAACTTTAAATTTTAGTAATTTTTTATTTATGCTTGAATCTATTTAAATCAATTTCTAGAATGATTTAAACTTTAAACATATTAAGTTGATGGTTAAATTTTTCTTCATATTTTATGTTAAGTCAAGTCCAATGACTTTTAGAAATGTAACTAGAGAAAGGTTGAATATGGATATCTTTTTTATTTTTATTTAAAGAGTTACTATAATGTATTTAGAGTAAATAACTAAATATTATTGAAACTTTAACATTTAGATGTGAGATTAATTATATTGAAAGATGTAATATATTAGTAGCGAGGCACAAAGCATCTTATCAATTGCTTGGTCAATAATGCATATGGTATACTCAAGATTTTTACAATTGACCATGGAGGTGTTGATTAGGTTTGATCCAACAATAATGAAATTGAAAAACAATGATGTAAAAAATGCAATAGCTATACGGATCAAACATCTATACATTGTGGAATCTTATAACAAAAGCGACAAGAAAAGTAAAAATAGAGAAACAACTAATAGTATGGTTGCAATTTCCATTGAAAATAACCCATGCAAAGACTATTCATTAATGGTAAGGACTTTCCATGGAAAAACTTACTTCTGATCCTAATTTATTTTACTAGCATGGGTTTGTTTACATTGCTCTATCTCACATTAAAAGTATTTGATCTTTGTATTTGTTAAATAAACTACAACACAAAAATTTCTAAGTGTCACCAAAAAGTGTTATTTGAGATGGTGAAATTACAAAATTTGGTATACTGGAAACATTATGTCTTTTCTCAATAGATTGTACTCATTTAAATATATGTTCTTTAAATACATCTAATTTTTCCCCGCTTTCAAAATAACATAATGATCACAATCTTATGAGAGAAAATGTGTTGTATTTTTAAAAAACTAGAAAATAACATTTGTTTAGATGGCATTGCTGGATGTTGCATTGAACGAGTTGTTTTACAATAAATATTTTTAATCAATTTCTACATGTTATAACAAAACAAAACTTAAATGGGTCTGCTGGTTTTTGCGGTGGCGCTCCCTCTGGGCACCTAGTCTAACCATTTTGTGGATGTCAACGCTGCCCATTTTGGGTTACACATGGCTAAAAGGGAAGGTTTTACAAAATGTCTAGCTTGAATCTGACTCACTCAACATTATCAATTGTTTGAATGGGTGTATGGATCCTAGTTGGACTGTCGCCAACTTGATCAAAGATTGTTGTGATATGATTAAAGAGTTGGATGAATTCAAAATCTCTCACATTTTTTGGGAAGGCAATAAAGGAGTGGATTTATTGGCCAATATGGCGGTGGGCTACATGGCAGAAAAATGGTGGAGCAATCAGAACTCTTTCCCAAAATGCTTGTGTGACCTGGCTTATGATGATACCATCCACTTGCAGTAACCAATGAAGAACAATCATGACTTGATTAAGTTGTTGGAGAAATGGTTTCCTTTCAATTTCCCTAACTGAAGATCTAGAAACTTCCCTTATGCTGGATTTTCTGTCTTCTTGTGCAGCCCGTGTCTTGCTTCTGTTTGGAGACTTGTCTGGTGTGGCCCATTTCCTGTTTCTATTTGGTGACCCGGTCCATTATGGGTGGGGACAAGACTAGGCAAGAACTTCCCACTTTTGATAAATGGAAGAAAAATAAGGAAGTGTGGCAGGAAATTGTTGATGGGGGAATGGTTCCCTTCTTGGAAAGACTGCATGGCCCTTCTCATCTTCTCACGGAAATGTTTGTAAACGAGTGGAAGAAAGGGGTTTTGAGGGCCTATGGTGCTAATTATCAATTGGATGAAACCCTGGTGGCTACGGTTACGGGTTTGGCTATGAATGGTAGTTCAGGTTTCACAGAGACAGAAGAACTGCGGAGGAAGACATGACAAATTTTTTTCATAAAGATAAGGAGCGTTCAAGAGTTAATAAAATGGCTGATGGTGGGTACAACATAAAGGATCTTATGGCTCCATGGGCGGACATGACCGAGTTCATCATGAGGTACATTATGCTTGATGGCAGATATGCCACTATATTTTCTTATCATTTTACCATCTTGAATCACTTTAGGCATGGAAAAGTTATTTCGATTCCTTTCTATTTAGTTTCTTCTTTGGAGAATAGTCTTGAAAAACATGCTGAGAATCCCAATTATCTGGTCCTCCAAAAAGGGCTTATTATGCTCATTATGGAGTATGCCAAAGCCCTTGAAGTTATTCCCTTTCTCTAATACTAATGTTCAAGATGTCTTTGATTTGGATATAGAGGTGGAGGATAGCGGGAGCACCAAACCCATTGTTGACCCTGATTATAAATCGGTTGAAGAGGGTGAGATGTTGGTCAGTCCTCAAACCCATAGCAATAAGAACCCCCCTAGATGGGCTGCAAGTAAATATAAATCGACTAGCAAGATGATTTCTAAAAATGAGCCTTATTCCAAAAAGAAGAAGTTGGTTGCTAAAGACTATGCTCCCAAGACCTTGGACAAGGAAATCAAATTGGACATTCCTCTTAATGTTTTGAAGGAAAAATAGGGGACTCTACCTAAAGATGCAGATAGTGGTTTACACAAGGATAGTTCTTGATGAATCTGGTGATGGAAGCGACTAGAAGCCAAGATAACTACTAGAAGTGGGTGGGGAAGGATATTGATACCCTCAAAGAGGGGATTAAGGAGATAATTGATATCTTCACTGATTCACCTGAGCCTAGCAAATCTGAGAAGCTCATGATCATGACCCAAAAGATTTCCCATGATGGTAAGGTTATGAAATGTAAACATGATCAAAGAATAATCTGAAGAATTTGGTTGACATAAGTAAGGAGGCCATGAATAATAGTATGGAGGGGCTAGAAAAGATCAATGCCATGGTGGTAGAGTACAAATCCAATCCTATTGACAGTGACCTTGATGATAGTAATAGAAAGAACGAACTGGGTGGTGAAGACTCTGTTGTTGGTGGCAATAAAACTACGGTCCCTAGTTCCAAGACAAGAAGTAGGATCAACAATAAGAGTATCTACTACCTCCAGGTTCATTATGGAGGAATTGGAGGCAATCAACAAGGCTACCATCTAGAAGAACAAGGAGCTAGTTCAATCGCTTAACTGAGTGTTTGTCTGTGTTTTGTTTTGTTGGCTATTGTTTCTTTTTGCTTTTGTATTCGGTCTAGGGTGTTCCCTGGTTTTGCTGTTGGTTTCTGTTTCATTGGCTGATGGCCAGGTTTTATAAAACTTTTGGTCTTGGGTCCATGTAAAACCCGTTTATCTTTGTCAAAAACAAAACAAAACTTAAAATGATAAGAATTAAAATATTTATAAAATAATATTTAGATGCTCTCACTATTGATTATTATGATTTAATAGTGCTTTATGAATTGCATAAATATTTATTTAGTGGTAGGAGCTCCCATTTTTATAATCTTGGTCGTTGTAGAAAGCACCATTGCTACATTTCCACTTTAAAGCTCTATATTATTATTTTCCAAATATTTTAACATTGACATGCTACAAGAAGAGGTAGAGAATATTTTTAATAAAAATTCTCATTATCTATGTGTAAATGTATTTCCTATCAAATATTAGTTAAGATTTGTAAAGAAAAATTTCACTATCTCTCCCACTAGATTAGTTTTAGGAAGCATTTTTTAACCTTTTTTTTTCCCTTTCAAAACCTAGTAGAGGTTAAAACCTTTTTTCAAAATCCTTGCACCTATCCATGAAGAGGTAGTGGGGAGATTGCAAAAATGAGGATTTAAAGGTGTTTATGAGAATATTCTGTGATTCTTGTATAAGTGAAAAGTGATGTGATAGATATATGCAAAGGTTGTGATAGGAGTTCATTTAATAGTATCCATTATAGCTTGTTGGAGTATTCAAATGAAGAACAATATCAACACTAGAGGGAAAGCCTTATAGAAAACATCAAGTTTAAATAAACTCAACATGACAATAGGAGTTTTATCAGGCCAAGTAATATTAAGGAGCAAGAATAGAAAATGATAGTCCTAGTATTAGACATAACACATGAAATCTTCAGGAGGATATACTAAGAATTAGTCATGTGGAATGAAGGTTAAAGATCATAGAAGGTTGGAGTCATGTAATGTAGGCATATTTATGATAATGCACAAATGGAGAGGGTAGAACAAAATCATAGAAGGTCCTAGAAAAGAAACAAAAAAACATTTTTAAATCTCTTATAAAACCCTTAACATGCATAATTTTATAATTCATGAATGAGTGAAAGGAGAACTATAATCGATAAGTAGCATGTTATGATAGTTAAGGTAAAAAATCCTAGGTAGGGTATCTTGACAATGAGTGGATAAGGCTTATATGATAGATGCAAGTTTTAAATAGGGAATGAGAGTGGTTGTTTAGACCATCTAGACTTATTTTTTCGAAAATATTGAAATGTATATACCTATAGAAGCCTTAAAAAGGGATAAGTCTAGTTACTAACAAGTCCAATGATACATATAATAGAAAATAGAGTTCATTACAAATAGCAAAAGATAGTGCACCACTCAATAAATTGATGATTTTTTTGGATGTCATGAGCGTATTTGAAGAGATTTAATGAAGGTATTAGGGTAGAGGTAAGGCTTGTGAGCGATAATGATAACAATCTCAAGGTGAGACCAAAATATGATATACAAAAAAGGAATGAGGATAGTGTTATATAAGTTAAAATATTCCTTATATTTCTCTAAGAATCTTTGTACGTAAGATTACCAAGTGATAGTCAAGGATTTTTATTGTATGTGATCTCTTGGTGATTCAAAAAGGAGAGAGTTTTTTGAATCATACATGAAAAAGCAATCATAGTCGAAATAAAAATTTATAAACAATACCATTGAGGTAAATATTGTGATTATCTTATGGTATGAGAATTAGTATTGGATTCATGTTATTATGAGAAGGAGAAACAACATTATATGCCTATCTAACAACTATTCTATGATGGTATATATGTAATTGTGACCATGATCTATTATGAATGTGTCATAGGGTCTTCTAAAAGTAGACAGTACAAGAAATATTAAATGACATAAATATAGTCAAAAGGATTATACAATAGTGAGCATGGTCAGTATGGAATTTCAAGGAAATTTATTAAAGAAGGTCTATTCAAAAGCTTATAATGATTAAGAGTGATTATAGCATGATAATAAAAAGGATGGTTATTGTGACAGTCACAAATTAAGAATGATAAAAGGAACCATTAGCAGGTATGTGATAGAGACCATAGGTATGGTAGAAAAAAGTGTTGATATATGATAGAGTGTCTAGAGCCTACCTAAGAGGATAAAGGTCACAATAGTTAGAAAACAATTATAAGAAAGAAGAATTATATGATAGTCCTAAGTGATAGTGATGTCAAATTTTATATAGTAGTAGTATAAATTTCATGTACTTATGGAATACATTAAGAATACATGAAGTGACAGAGTACATAGATTATTAAGGCTTCTCTTCAAAATGTCATTACATTCAATAAAAAGATTTTTGTGCCCAAGGCTAGAAGAAGTTTCATATGCAATTCAAATGAAAGTTGACCAAACCATGATTTTATGTATGATATTGATTCCACATTATAAGGATAGATATAAACATACTTTACTAATTTTAGTGTTGTAAAGTGTACACCCTTGCTAGGGTGGTACAATTTCACACTTAGGTTAGCACCCGCCTTAGTGTGGCTTGCATCTTACATTTCTGATTCCTCTTTAAGCATTTAATTAATTAATTAAATTAAATCTAAGGTCATGTCTCATCACTTAACATATTCTAAAGTTGGGCCCTTTACCCTAAGTGTGCCCCTTTCTATCTTATTCCTCCAATGAATCATTTAATCATAAACCTTAATTATGTCTTATTTTGACTATTTAGGCCCAATTTTGCATATGAAAACATCTCAAAATCAGCTGTAACTTTGGGATACACTCTAATATCATCATATCTAATGGCCCCAAAAATTTGGTGAAAAGTTGGTCTGACTGTGGTGGGAATATTAATATTATATTTTCCTAAGTTATTAATGCTCAATAATGTAATATATTGTAAGATATTATAATTTTAGTTTCTTATTAGAATATTTCTATTTTGAGATTCTTTGTAATTCTTTATAATGATCTTTATGATCATTTGTAAATACAACAATCATTTTTACCAAATTACTTTTGTAATATGGTATCAGAGCAGGGAAGATATTAAAAAAAACAATTGTTAGATTTTTTGAAAGAATTTTTTCAGAATACAATTTTTTTGATCTTATCTGCATTTTCTCTTGGCTCGGGGTTTTTACTTCTTATTCGTCGCAATTTGAAAATTGCAAGCTTATTTTTTCCGCTGTGCCATTTCTTCTCAAATGAGTTTTTGCCTGCCTGCTCGCGTAACATATTTATTTTGCGCCATTTCCGATGCATCATGAATTCGTGTCTCTACAATCCATGACCCTTCTCTCCTGCATTTCACACAACCATGCGACGCGATTTTTTCCTACCTGCAAAAAGAAAATTCGTCCATTTTTGGATGGAAATATACATTTTCGATTAGGATTTTTACTCTTTAGATCAAGTTAATTTTTTTTTGCCTGATTGCAGATTTTTGGTGGGTTTTTTGAGAGCTCAATTGGGTTGTTTTTAGAATTTTGTGGGTGCATCATTTTCTGTGTCTCAAATTTCATTCTAGCGGATTTTAATTTTGATTTCAGATTCTCTCTAGTTTTTTCACAAGGTTTTATGGGTTGTCTTCAAATTTTTCAAGGTCAACCAAAAATTTTCTCTAAATCCGTGTTAGCTATACTTCATAATTTTTTTGTAGTCTGTACATATTTATACCTTTATTTTTTGTGTTGGAATTTGTTTTTCAGATTCTATGTTCATGCATCTTCTTAGTTTTTTGTTTTTTCATGCATTGGGAAACATGTACGATGGCGTCATTAACCAACTTGATGTTGGAAGGTAGTCAACGATTTAATAGAATAAATTATAACACCTAGAAGAAGTGCATGCTGACAATCTTCAAATATCGCCGCCTAGATGATCTTGTCTTGGGAAAAGAATCTCGTCCTTCTGTAGTCGGAGCCAATCAAGACAAATTTGATGACCAAAATAGGGAAACTATCATGCTTCTCAAGCTCTATGTCATAGATGACCAACTACCTTAGATTCCTTCTGGTCAATCAGCCTCAGAAATTTGGAAGCATCTAAAGGAATTGCATGAGACATCGGACAAAAGTTGAGTGTTCTTCTTGAAGAGCCAATTGTTCTCCATCATGATGGATGAACACATGTCCTTATAGGAGCATCTCACAAGGATTAAGGACATTCGAGATCAGCTCAATGCTATTGGTCGAAAAATGGAGGAAGAGGATATGGTAGTCATAATTGTCAAAATTCTACCAAAATCCTATGAGCACTTCATAGAGACTCTCAACATTACGTCTATGAATGTTGATTTGAAATTTCCAGAGTTATGGACCAAAATTTTGTAGCGGGATCACTGGAAAAAATAGTTCGGTAGTGGTGCCACTTCATCCTCCTCTGAGAAAGCCTTTGCAGCCAAATCCTGTCACAAAGATAAAGGCAAATTTTAGTCATCTCAGTTCTCTCAGTCGCAGGGCTCTAGTTAGTCATAGGAAGGCTCAAAAAAGAAGAAGTTTAAATGCAATTATTGTCACAAATATGGCCATCTGATTAAGGATTGTCGTAACCAAATAGCTTCCGAACAACGGAAGTAGGGAGGGTCTCAGCCTAAAGCCAATGTCGTTGAGCACATAGAACAGAAAGAGTCTACCTTTTACACCTTCATGGCTAAAAGACCTGCAGACCATGTGAAATCTTCTGCTTGGTATATTGATTTTGGTGCTTCTCGGCATTTCACTCACCGACATGATTGGTTTACAAAATTCTTCCCTATACTGATTTAGTTATTTTTGGAGGAGGTGAGGAGTATACAATTGTCGGCAAGGGCAACATTCAGATACAATCTGGTGGGAGGAATCTCATATTCCTCAATGTGTACTATGTTCCTGGCATGGAACTAAACCTTCTCTCTGTGAGTCAGATTATGCGACATTCTCCTTAGCTTGATGTCATCTTCAGTGCACATAAGTGTTCTATTATTGATTGTGTGACATGCACTATAGTTGTTGTTGGTATTGAAGATCATGGTCTTTATAGACTTGTGGATACTAGTGATTCTCTTGAGCATGCCTTCACAACAAAATCCTCCTGTATCTCCCATCTATGGCATCAACGATATGGTCACCTAAACATTCATTATCTTGCTCAGCTTGTTCGGGAAGATTTAGTACATGGCCTACCTGAAATTCAAACTCAAAATCAATGAGTTTGTGAAGCTTGTCAGGCAAGGAAGCAACATAGGACATCGTTCAATGATGGTGACTCATGGTGAGCATTTAAGGTACTGTAGTTGATCCATGCTGATGTATGTGGTCCAATGAAACCTACTTTTGTTACTGGGTGCAAGTATTTCTTAATTTTTGTTGATGATTATAGTCGTAATATGTGGGTGTACTTTCTTAGACAGAAATTAGATGTGTTTCCTATATTTTAGAAATTTAAGGCCTTGGTAGAAAAAGAGTCTGGTTGTTCTATTATTACTCTTACGTCTGATAATGGGGGGGGTTTGTTCTACTACTTTCTCCACTTTGTGTGATACACATGGAATAAAACGTCAGTTAACCACACCATACACCCCTCAGTAGAATGACATTGTAGAACATTGTAACTGCACCATTACAGAAATGGCTAGGTCTATGTTGGAACACAAAAATGTTCCTAAGAAGTATTGGGCAAAAGCAGTGTTTACTGCAGTCTATCTCCTTAATAGGTCTCCCACTCATGTTGTTAAAGGAAAGACTTCCGAGGAAGCCTGGACTGGTCAGAAACCGAGGATCAATCATTTAAAAGTTTTTGGCTCTCTTGCATATGCTTGGATTCCAGATGCCAAGTGCTCTAAGTTGGATTCCAAGAGTTAGAAGCTCATGTTTACAGGTTACAGTGACAACCATAAGGCCTACCGACTAATTGATGTAGACAGTGACCATCTAATCTTTAGTTGCGATGTTGTCTTTGATAAAGATTGAGGACCATTTCAGCTTTCCTTGTCTGAGCAAAATTATGAGGATCTTCCTTTGAAGGCTTCTGATTTAGGTGTTCATCTTCCATTTGGTTCCCCTGATGGGAGGGATGATGCAGATTCTTTATTTAATGATGCACTACCTGAATTTCCTTTGGATGATGCTAATCTTCCACCTTTTGCAGATCCTCTTCCTCCTCTAGTTCTAGTTACTCTTCCTCCATCAGATGTTGGCACATCTACTCTTTGGGCTACGTGGTGGGCCAAGACCATCAGTGATCTTTGTCCTGATGAGCTCATTGAGGGTTGATCTTCCAAAAATAAGGCCAAGCAGCAAAATACAGTTAACTTTGCTCTCATGGCCAACATTCACAACATTTATGAGCCTCAGACTCATACTGAAGCAAAATGGATTCCAGAGTGAGAATAGGCAATGGATGCAGGATACCAAAGCCTTCTGAAGAACAACACTTGGGTTCTCTATGATCTTCCTCCAGGGAAGAAACCCATTAGCTGCAAATGGGTCTATAAGGTCAAGTATCATGCAGATGGTACCTTAGATAAATACAAGGCTAGATTAGTTGCTCGAGGATTCACACAGTAGGAGGGCATTGATTATGAGGATATATTTTCTCCTATTGGAAAGATGAGTACCCCTCATCTTCTTCTCGCTATTGCAGGTTAGTTTCGATAGAAAGTCCATCACATGGATGTTAAGAGTGCCTTCCTCAATGGTGAATTGCAAGAAGAAGTCTACATGATGTACCCTCCTAGTTTCAAGGGTGCTGACAAAGAACATCAAGTATGTAGACTTGTTAAAGCACTCTATGGACTTAAATAGGCACCTCGAGCGTGGTAAATTAAGATTGATCAGTACTTGTTGCTCATGGTTTTTTGCATTGTCCTTCAAACATTAATTTGTACATCAAACACTCTAGTGATGATATTCTCTTTCTTGTTGTCTATGTGGATGACTTAATCATTACTGGCAGTTTAACACATTTGATTGCATAAATCAAACAGGATCTATGCAAGGATTTTGATATGACGGATTTGGGGCTTCTACATTATTGTTTAGGTGTTGAGGTTTGGCAAACTGATGGTAGCATTTATATTTCTTAGTACAAGTATGCTAGGAACTTGCTTGACAGGTTTCGAATGCAGGATTGCAAACCTGCTTCCACACCTATGGAGACTGGCTTGAAGTTGTCAGCCAAGTTTGATTCTCCTCCTATAGATGAAACACAATTCAGGCAACTAGTGGGCAATCTCATCTATCTTACTGCTACTAGACTTGATCTTAATTTTGCAGTGAGCTACATTATGCGCTTCATTACAGCCCCCAAGGCTAATCATTGGGTAGCAGTGAAGCATGTGTTGTGTTATGTGAAAGACACCTTTGATTATGAACTTCTTTACACTAGGAGTCATGATCTTAGACTCAGTGGGTTCACAGATTCAGATCGGGTAGGCTCTATTGATGACAGGAAGTCAACCTTTGGATATGTGTCTAGTTTTGGATCTGGTGCAGTCACTTAGACTAGTAAGAAGCAGCAGGCAGTGGCTCTCTCCTCGATAGAAGTAGAATATGGGGGAGCAGTTAAGGCATCTTGTGAGGTAGTTTGGCTTTGTCGGATGCTTGCGGATATGCAAATATCTCAAGCAGGTTTGAGTACCTTGTTCTCTTACAATCAGGAAGTTCTCCAAGAATCCAGTCTTTTATGAAAGAACCAAACATGTAGAGATTCATTTTCATTACATTTGTGAGTTGGTTGAAGATGAATCCATTTAGTTGTTGTATGTTCCTATAGTGGAGCAACAAGCTGATATTCTAACCAAGCCCCTTAGTCCAGATAAGTTTGTAAAATTTAGGGGGTCTATTGGTGTAGTTGATAGATTGAGCATTAAGGGAGGGTATTAATATTATATTTTTCTAAGTTATTAATGCTTAATAATGTAATATATTCTAAGATATTGTAATTTTAGTTTCTTATTAGAATCTTTCTATTTTGAGATTCTTTGTAATTCTTTATAATGATCTTCATGATCATTCGTAAATACAATAATCATTTTTATAAAATTACTTTTGTAATAGGGAATGCAAATGGTCCGCGAATTTTTCCCTAAAATTTTGGGAGCACAATCCTATAATATAATAATGCTTAACCCCAAAATATCAGGGGGAAATTCAAATCCTAGGTTGGCCTAAACATGAAATTAAGATCTAGGGTTTCATACTTAAGAGCTCTCTTTCTTCATTTGAAGGGGTCTTCTTCTAAGAATCTAAGAGCAAGTTTTTGGAGTATTAGAGCCTTCTTTGCAGCGAAAGAGTAGATCTTTGAAGTCTTCAAAAACATTCAACATTCATCCATCAAAAAATCATTCCGCATCATTTTATCAATTGGGGGCTTTTGAAGATGTAGAAGAACAATAGGAGATCATTGACTGATGATTGGTTTGTACCTCTCCCTTAGGGTTGGGTATGGTTTCATGTTATTTTCATGTCTTTGCATAAGCTTCATTTGGATTCACATTCATACTTTAGATCACTTTGCATTGTGGAATTAGAGCATTTACTTTGTCAATATAAGCAATTAGAGTTTACTCTTTAGGGTTTCTCTAGGTTGTTTACTTTCATCCTTAGGATCTTGAACACACACAAGGTTCTTGGACACACATTTTTTATTACATTATTGACTATTTGTGGAGGTGGAAATCACCAACATGGGGGTTTGACTAAGGCAAAACCCTATATAGCCACCCCAAACCCTCTTTTTTAGCTTCAGGTACAGGTTCGGATCTGAGCGTCGCTCGAAGTTTCAAGACTGGAAGAGCACATAGGGACAATTTTGGGTTGTACATCTTGGCAGAAATCCCAAGGATAGGGGCATGGCACCCTGGTCCTTCCGAGGACAAGGGCATGGCACCCTGGTCCTTCCAAGGACAAGAGTGTGGTGCCCTGGTCCTTCCGATAATAAGGGCATGGCGTCATGGTCTTGGCTTCTATCAGCAGGACTTGGAAGAACAACACTTTGCAGGTCTCAAAATCCCTCATGTCAGTTTCAACTCTAGAATTGTAGAATCAGGATAGTGGCGTGGCACCCTAGTCTTGGACATTTCTTCTTAGTTTTCATACACAGGTGCACCTCTGATTTTTCCTTCTGGTCTATACTTTGTAGTAGTGTATCAGTTGTTCCTTGATCTACATTCTCAGATTAGAGTTTGTTTGCTTACTTGCTTTCTAGGTTAGATTGCATTTTGCATTATTCCTCTCTCTCATTTATAAAAAAGGAATAGAAAACACAAGAGGTAATCCATGGCTCTCTCTTTCTCATAAGAAGTAGCCGATGTGCGTTACCTCCCTAGGCTCTTTCATATTCCACGAGTGTGTGTGAGAGTGGGATTAGGGTTTCCATAGTCTCACTTTTTCCCCTACAGATCTTTGGTGAACCCGATGTGAACCCAATTTCATTTTCATTGCATTGCATTGTTAGATATAAATGTAATTTATTTCATTTGCTTTCAAAAATAAAAAAAGAAAAAGAGAGAAAGAAAAAAACAAAAAAATAAAAGAGATAGGTTTCTTTCATTTTCCTTGCATTGTGTGTTTCATTTTCATGCAATTTTCATTTCAAAATGTCAGATTTCTATTTGAAAAATGTTCATTCTTTTTATGATGTATGCAATTTTGTTGATTATGAGTTTAGTAAGGATGAATTAGATGAAGCTCCAGATGATTTTTTAAACCCTAAGCCTTCTTAACCCTCATTTTGTGAAAAATTAATCAACCTTGTTACTATGCCATTTCGTGGTGATGAGAAAGATAAGTTAAATGATCCCTCTCATGGATATATTCCTATCAACTCCTTCATTAAATCTAGAAACATAGTTTATTCCCATGATTCCCTCTATGATTTTATGTCTCCTTTTGAGTCCAAAGATAAGCCTTTCAATCACTATGACTGTGCTTTATTGGATGATACCCTTGATGATTTTATGTCTTTGGCTAAACTTTCAAACAAGAATAATGCATCTAAAAGTTTAATCAATATGATCAATTTGAATGAATATAACAAACCGATTTTTTTGTCTAAGGATATTGTCCTTCTCCAACTTCATCTCTTCCTAATCAACCTCTTTTCACGGTTCAAGGTGGATATCGTCATGATTACTTTAGCACTCCAAACAAACCTATCATTACAGTTCAAGGAAGGAATCCCACTAAGAGTCCTTATAGATAATCTAGACAACTAACTAAGGAGAGTTATAATGCAGTTGTCCATACCTATAACATGAGAAATAATAGGAAACCTAATCCTCCTCCAGTTGTTCCGACTCCTCTACCTGATCCTCAACTCATTTTTCCTCAAGCACCTCACATTTCACAAACCCTTGGTAAGGAATATAATATTGTCAAACAACTTAAAGCTACTCCTACCAAGATATCCCTTTGGGATCTTCTTCAAACTTCTTCAACTCATCATGGAATGCTACAAGATGCCTTGAAAATATTGAATATCCCACCCGCATTGACATCCAATAATATGGCTTCTTTGATTCACTCTATTACATCACCTAAGGCTCAGATTGTGTTTACACGAGATGAGCTGGCCTCTAGTGAAATTCAACAATAGTATGATCCTTTAATGATTATAGTTATCATATATGATAGTGCAATAAGATGAACACTAGTGGACAGTGGTTCTAGCCTTAATGTTTGTAACATTAACTTGTTGCATAAGATCAATGTTGATACATCTCTTATTAAGCATGATTCTCTTACTATTCGTGGCTTTGATAATGTTGCTAAATCCTAATTAGGTATCATCACCTTTCCTGTTAAAGAGGGGCCCTGTTACTTTACCCACACCTATCCATGTTATGTTTGGAGAGTTGACATACAACTTGTTGCTAGGGAGACCTTGGATTCATATCATGCAAGTTGTTCCCTCTACATTGCATAGGCTAATCAAGTTTATAAACAACAACACAACATACACCTTGTTAGGTGACACAAGATTTCAGGCTTGTTTACAAACATCAAGTTCTAAATACTCTTCAATCAATTATTCCCCAACTATCTTAGATAGTTCCTCTAAAGCTTCTACTCCAATTAGTGTGACCAGTTCATCGAACATGTCTCCTATATCTGAATCGATTCCCAATACTTCCTCAAGTGGACCTAAGGTTCTTGAGGAAGAGTCTTCTTAGCCTGACTCTACGATTGAGAACACTTTCCCTCCTGAAAAGATTCTTGTAGAAGATGATTGGGGATCCCTTGATTTCAATCCTACTTTCGTAGGGGAATATAGAATTCCCCAAGAGAACCTAAGGTCGAAAAGAAGAAAGAAGAAGAACCTAGAAAGAAATCTACTTTGTCTGGGCCATTGAGTAATAACTTTGTGGCGGCTTCTTAGATTTCATCTCCCTTAGTTTTTGGTCTAGAGGATTTTGACCCTTCACTTTTTAAAAATCCTCCTTCTTATTCAGAAATGACTAACCTTTATGGTCGTAGTTTTCACATCCTGGCTAGGTGTGGATATAATGGAAATGGATGTGGTGGTCAAGAACAAGGGATTAAGGTTCCTTTGGAAAACAACTTTCATGATATGACATTCGGGCTTGATTATGATCCTTTCAAGTGTACTAAAGCCTTTAAGAGGCCATCTATTAGTGTTAATGTCATTTATGCTTCTCTATCAATAAAATATATAGAATATACTGACTATGACCCTTCTTGTGTCTTTTATTTGGATGTTTTTTCTATCGATGATTTCTTAGCTGAATTCTGGGGAGCTTATGACAACCTTCCTCATTATCACCATAGCCATAGTTTTCTCTATTGTCTAAATGTGGAAGATTACTCTGGGAAAGAAAGAGATAATGATGAGATAGTTAAAAAATTTCCCCAATTGAAATGACACCATTGATATAAAGATGGATCCTTGTGTTGAAGAGAACATCATCAAGATAGGGAAATGCCTTGATGAAGAAGAGAAAAAACAATATGCTGAGTTGTTACATGAATTCCCTGAGATCTTTGCTTGGATATATTTTGACATGCCTGGCGTAGATCCTAAGATTGTCACTCATAACATCATCCTAATTCCTGATGCTAAACCTGTGAAGCAAAAGATTCAAAAGATTCACCCTAAAGTGACATTACTTATTAAATCTGAAGTTGAAAAACTGTCGGATGCTGGATTCATCCATCGTATAGATTATTCCCCATGAATTTCAAACATTGTGGCTATGGCTAAAGCTGAAAAAAAGATTTGGATGTGTACGGATTTTTGTGATATAAACAAGGCCTCTTTAAAAGATGACTTTCCTCTCCTGAATATCGATGATAGTAGATTTGGTAGCAGGGCATGCTTTACTATCCTTTATGGATGGTTTCTCAGGATATAATCAAATCTTCATCAATCCCAAAGATCAATATAAAACTACTTTCACCACTCCTTGGGGTACGTTTTGTTGGATTGTGATGCCTTTTGGATTGAAAAGCACAGGCGCAACCTATCAGTGTGCTATGACTCTCATCTTCCATGATTATATGCATGACTTTAGAAGATTATGTTGATGGCATTTTAGCCAAATCCGTTCTTCATTCAGATCATGTTAAGATCCTTCATCAAATATTTGAGAGAATTCATAAGTATAACATGAGTTTGAATCCCCAAAAATATGTTTTGGTGTGGATAGTGGTAAACTATTAGGATTCATAGTTTCACATCATGGTGTTGAGGTGGATAGGAAGAAGATAGATGCTATTGTTAACATGCCACCTCCTAATAATGTCTCCCAACTAAAAATTTTGCAAGGAAAGATCCAAGCTATTCGTAGGTTCATCTCTCCACTTGCGGATCATACCTTTCGCTTGACATAATTGCTTAAAAAGAATATCACTTTCCAATGGAATGAGGATTTTCGTCAAGCATTTGAAGACTTAAAAACTTATTTGGCCAATCCTCCCATTCTTCAACTTGCTGATTCTATTAAGCCTTTCCTTCTATACAACATTGCTTCCCCTCAAGCTCTTGCATCCTTATTGGCACAATGTGATAAGTATGGTAGATAATGCTCGGTTTATTACATAAGCCGCACTCTACTTGATTACGAAGTCCGATATTCTGTGATAGAAAGACAGTGACTTGTTTTAGTCTTTGCAACCCAAAAGTTGAGGCATTATCCCTTGAATGCTGAGATCCATGTTATCATTAAATTCGATCCTCTTAAACATATTTTCTCCAAAATGGACCTTTCTGGATGCTTAGCTAAGTGGGTTCTGATGTTGACCAAGTTTGAGCTTAACTCTGTCTCACAAAAGGCAATAAAGGGTGAAGCATTGACTAATCACTTAGTTGATGCTCCTTCACCCTTCTCCCTACCTATTCCTGAGTCTTTTCCCAATGAATACATTTTTTCCATTAAGGTTGATGAGACTTGGGAACTGTACTTTGATGGCTCTAAGTGTTGTACAAGATCGGGGGTAGGGGTGGTCTTAATTTCTCCAAAAAAGAAGCCTATTCCTTTATCATATCCTCTCAATTTCTTATGTACCAACAACATTGTTAAATATGAAGCTCTTATAGTTGGATTTAAAGAAGCCTTGGCATTGAATGTGAAACATCTATATATTTATGGAGATTCTAAATTAATCATAAGACAAGTGATAAGAGTTTATCAAGATAAGCAAGACAAATTATCACAATATAGAGATTTAGCTATATCCTTGTTGTAAAAATTCGATTCTTATACCATGGATCCTGTTCCTCAAAAATATAATTGACATGCTGACGTGATGGAATGTGTTGCCTCTCTTGTGTCTCTAGAGGACCCCTTGGTAGATCTTCAATTAACTATTCATAACCTCACTACCCCGACTATTGCTGATAATCCTAGTGATGGTGCATATTGTTTCATTATAAATTCTGATGAATGATACTCGCATATCGTGAGATATTTGAGTGATGGTACCTTTTTTGATTCTTCGAATAAGAATGCTAGGGCTAGGATTTGCAAATTTGTTGCTAGATACATTATCCTTTCTAATGTCCTTTATAAGAGGGGTTATAATGGTCTTCTTCTTCTCTGCTTAAACAAGGCTAAAGTCCCTATTGCTCTTGAAGAAGCACATTCAGGTGCTTGTGGCGGGCATTTTGGGGGTAGGTCTTTAGTTCAGAGATTGCTTTGAATGGGATATAATTGGAAAACCATGGAAAAGGATTCCTTTGCATTTGTTAGAAGATGTCATCAGTGTTAGCAACATAATAATTTGATCCATGCTCTTGCCCAAGAGCTTCAATCACAGGTAACGTCTTGGCCCTTTTCTACGTGGGGTTTGGATCTTGTTGGTAAAATATCTCTTCCTTCATCTCAAGGACATACTTTCATCATAACTACCACTAATTACTTTACAAAGTGGGTGGAAGTCATTCCTCTTCGATCCACTACCACTAAATTAATTTGTCAATTCATGTTCAAAAACATTATTTCTTGATTTGGGATACCTTCCGCCTTAGTTTTAGATAATGGAACATCATTCAAAAATAAGGATGTGACGAAGTTTCTCGAGAAATATCATATTCAACATAAATTTTCTACACCTTATTATCCCCAATCAAATGGTCAAGATGATTCTTCTAACAGGATAATTGAACAATTCTTTGAAAGACTGTAAACAAGAATGGTAAGGATTGGCATACCCAATTAACCTATGCTTTGTGGGCTTATTGCACAAGTGTGCATGTTTCTATGGGTTGTACTCCTTCTAATCTTGTTCATGGTGTTGATGCCATTATGCCTTTGGAGTTAGAGATTCCTTCTTTCAGAGTTTCTCTTAGGGGTATAGTGGATGATGATTCCTATAGAGAGAAGAGACTTCAACAACTTGAGATGCTCGATGAACAACGTATAAATTCCCTCGAGCATATTCAAGTGTATCATAGAATTTTGTAATGAAGCTACAATGATAAGGTTATTCAACATTCCTTCTAAGTAGGGGACTTAGTCCTTTACGAGAATCAACACAACGTGAATGCCTTCTCCGAGGAGAAGGGAAAATTTAGTCCTAATTGACTTGGACCATACATTGTTGTGGAGGTCTATGGATCAGGTGCTTATAGGATAGAAAATATGGAAGGTACGCCTCTCAAAGAACCCATAAATGCTATGCACCTTACTATGCCTAGTTCTATTTTTATTTCCCTCTCTTTCTTTCTAATCTGCTTTTTGTTCTCTCTCCATGTCTCTTTCTTCAAAACTGGGTAATATGTTAGCATGTCTTCATTAAAGTATGTAATATGGAATGATGCTATTTGGTCTACATTACTTCATTATTGACAAGCATGTTTTATTACTTTATTGTTTGTCTGGATTCTTTTATGTAAATTGTAATGGATTTACATTTCATATGTGCTAGCATGTTATACAATTTCTTATGTGTTAAGTATAATTATATCATGCTGTGTTTAATTAGAGTTAATTAA
Organism: Cryptomeria japonica; assembly: GCF_030272615.1. Taxonomy (NCBI): domain Eukaryota; kingdom Viridiplantae; phylum Streptophyta; class Pinopsida; order Cupressales; family Cupressaceae; genus Cryptomeria; species Cryptomeria japonica. The sequence goes on along the minus strand of NC_081408.1, from coordinate 61,478,568 downwards.
ATCACATTAGTTATATAGTTCTCAAGCTTAATACATTATTCTTTTACATAATCAAAGTAGCATTTGATTAAATACTTAGTTATTTAATTAAATCACACATGAAACAATTTAATCATGAAGCATTGAGAAATCAATCACATGGAAATTAAAATCTGATATACATCCTCATTACTCAATATGTTACTTCTAATCTAAGCAATTCATGTATTGTTCAAGCATTAAAATAACATAATCATGAGTGTCATCATATATACACCAATACATCAAAATCATCTCCTAGGGCTAGTAGTGGCCCCATGGGGGTGTATTGTGATATGGACCATGAGTGACTCCGTGAGGAGATCCTGTGATCCCTCTCTATCATGATCCCTCGGTACGTGGCTGCCTCTATCTGTGACACTGCTAGGTCATGCTTTGTTTGTCGTAATCTCTCTTGTAGGACCTCCACCTCTGTCCAAATAGGGGAGAAAAGGTCCTCGTGTCATCCTACATTCCTCTAGGATCTCTGCATGATCTGTGAGGAACTAGGAATGTGTGTAATCACAATAAGGCCTGTCACTGCATTCTGAATCAGAGAATGCTACTCTTGGATGGTAGCTGCAAAATAGAGAGAAATGTTTCATTAGTAACATTCTATATCATCAAATCTAAAACAAGTGAGATACATAAGTAAATCAATAACTGGACACCTTACCTGGATCTCCCTCTTGCCAGTAAGGATTGTGGACAAAGACCGCCTAAGACTAGGACCCACTAGGCTCTTCTCGCTCATACTATCTCTGTACAATAGGTGTGAGCAGATGCCGACTAGGATCAAGACCCCTTATGGGGTCTCTCTCTTCTTACACTGGGAGACTTGATAGATCTAGGGCTATGGTATCCTCTCTGGAGTGATGAGGTACTGCATCTGACTCATCCTCATCCTCATCCTTGTCCTCATCCTCCTCCTCTCCATCCTCCTCATCATCATCCTCCTCCTCCTCATCCTCCTCATCCTCTTCATCCTCCTCATCCTCCTCCTCTCCGTCCTCCTCATTATTTCCATCCTGATCTCCCTCTCCAGTATCAGGATCATCTCCCTCTCTTCCTACCTCTTGCTCCTCTGTGTCATCAACTTGATCATTTGAGCCCTCCTCAAATGTATCAGATCCCTTGTCGTCTCTTGATTGTATCCATGGTCTGGAGTTCCCTCCAGGGAAGTCTACTGGGAAAATGGCTCCAAGTTATGTCCTCTCCCACCATCTGATGTACTGTCGGTGTGTGCCTAAATCATCTCTATAATCTTTTGCTATGTATTGATTTGACCCATCCAAGTCTGTGACGTCAATATCATCACTAGTAGGCCTAGGAATGGCTCTTAGCTTCAACATCACATATGAGTGTCAGATGTAAAAAGGCACATTAGTAGGAACACACTGCTCAAACCCGAACTACCGCCAAACTCAGTCAAAGTAGAAGGGAATGGCTACATGGCTATACCGCCCCTCTAGTAGATAGTTCCTCTACATGCTGAAAATCTGCCTGTGTATCCCTGCCCACATATACATCCTAAGGTAGGGTCTCCATATGACCCTGCCCACTGTCAATCTATCTAAGATCAACCTCCAATACCAGAGATCACCGAATCACCACTCATGGGTAAGAGGATAAGCATATACCCTAGGTTGCTCTAGGACTAGCTCTATGGGGGCTTCACCAGGCCTAGTGCAGATAATATGCTAAAAAATCCACACTTGTAGTAGCGTGCATCTCATTAGGCTGCATCCTTGTCTAAACACATACTCCCCAAAGTCATGATAGAGATGTGCAAGCATGCTTTGACCACAAGAGTATACTATCTTGTGTCTCTCCATAGCTTGTATGGTGTAGATGAGTCCTCCATGCATATGTGTGTCACACCCATTAGGGAACACGACTAATTCAAGGGTCGCAATCATGAGTTTCCTCACTAATGAAACCTCGCGAGTAGGGTGTAGTAGCTAACTGACCATGATACGACCCCTCATCTCACTGCATATCACTCTCCCCACAAAATATACCTACTCTCTCTTGTAATCCTCCTATGTCTGATCAGATCGATATCTCACCATCTCTCCTCTAATGGGAAGGCACGTAATGTGGTATACATCCTCAAGGGTGACTGTCATCTCCCCCACATGTAGCTAGAATGTCGAGGTTTTTGCATCCCAGCTCTCCATCAGTGCCATCAACTTCGTAGCATGGAATGAGATGGTCGGCATGGTCATTGCATCCCATAAGCCCATGGCATGTAGCAAATCCCTCTCTCCCACTTTCAGCCTTGGGATCTTCTCCCAAAGACTCCAAAAGGTGAGACCGGAGTTATGTTCACAGATGTACGGTAGTGTCTACAAAATACAAAGCAATCTATCATCAATAATAGATCAATCATTTATCATCATCTAATCAATGCAATCATTCTATTAGTTCTAACATTCATCGTCTAATCCTATGTCACCATTAGTCGCACCGAACAAGTACCAAGGCACCCTGAGTGGACTAGGGTGCTCTACTGGCACCATGGCACCCAGAAGGGACCATGGCACCTAGAGGGCCCATGGCACCCAGAGGGCCCATGGTGCCCCCTTGGGACCATGGCGCCCAGAGGGGACCATGGCACCCCCTTGGGACCATGGCACCCTAGGAGGACCAGGGTGCCCTAGGACTCCTAGGTGTCTAAAGGGAGGGCCTGAGCCCGGGCCCGGACTAGGTGATGACATCATCATTCCTAAACACTATGAAAACATGAAAAACTCAAATGGAGTCAATGGATGGTCAACTCACCTCGTCGAGCAGTTAGCCAACGAGTACAAACTGGCGCATGATCTCCATCCTTGTAGGTCACTCAAGTCAGTGTCAAGGCATGATGGCTTATATGTGGGATCCTCTGCAATAAATAGTGCTAAAAAGTTAGAAAGTTACAAATGAACTTGTTGATTTCATATTTATGTGTTATGCACTTTTTCACTTTGTGTTTTTAAGTTAAAACCCTAATTTCTACACTTTTTCTCCAATCTATCATATCTTGAGCTAGGAAGCTCTGATTCTCGCACCATCAATGGCATTGGAATCATGAGTTCTCCCTCTCACCTTGCATTAGTTCCATAGTGTGCTTGGATAAGTAATCAAGCCTTTTTGCAAACTTGCTTCATCAAAATCTTTATCACAATTCGCTGTAGAAAACACGATACCCTGTTTCACCTCACTAATAAGCAAGTCAAAATAGGGGGGAATATAGCTACCCACAAATTTCATCACCTTCCTTAGTAATAATTAGGTGATTTTGTGATCTAACATGTGGTTTTGTAAGGCATGGTTCCTAACTGTGTACTGTAGAAACCGTTGGGGGCTTCGTTCGACAACTTATGGATATATCCTTTTTCAAATGATGTTTATTTTTTTGTACTTTAGCTTTCATATGCACGTAGTGTCATATGACCTCTAAAGTGGGGGCTAAATATAGTGTTGTTAATTGTACACCCTTTCTAGGGTGGTACAATTTTACACTTAGGTTAGCACCCACCTTAGTGTGTCTTGCAACTTGCATTTCTAATTCCCCTTTATGCATTTAATTAATTAATTTAATTAAATCTAAGGTCATGTCTCATCACTTAACATATTCTAAAGTTGGGCCCTTTACCCTAAGTGTGCCCCTTTTTATCGTGTTCCTCTAATGAATCATTTAATCAGCTATAACTTTGGGATGCACTCTAATATTTTCATATCTAACAGCCGCGAAAATTTGGTGAAAAGTTGGTCAGACCATGGCGTGAATGCACATGGTCCACAAATTTTTCAAATCCTATGGAGCATAATCCTATAATATAATAATGCTTAACCCCAAAATATCAGTGGAAAATTCAAATCCTAGGTCAGCCTAAACATGAAATTAAGATCTAAGGTTTCATACTTAAGAGCTCTCTTTCTTCATTTGAAGGGGTCTTCTTCTAAGAATCTAAGAGTAGGTTTTTGGAGTATTAGAGCCTTATTTTCTATGAAAGAGTATATCTTTGAAGTCTTCAAAAATATTCAACATTCATCAAGCATCATTTTATCAATTGGGGGATTTTGAAGATGTAGAAGAACAATAGGAGATCACCAACTGACGATTGGCTTGTACCTCTCCCTTGGGGTTGGGTATGGTTTTATTTTATTTTCATGTCTTTGCATAAGCTTCCTTTTGATTCACATTCATGATTTAGATCACTTTACATTGTAGATTTAGAGTATTTACTTTGTCAATTATAAGCAATTAGGGTTTACTCTTTAGGGTTCCTCTAGGTTGTTTACTTTCATCCTTAGAATATTGCACACACACAAGGTTCTTGCACACACATTTTCAGTACATTATCGACTATTCATGGAGGTGGAAATCACCAACATGAGGGTTTGACTAAGGCAAAACCCTATATAACCACCCCAAACCCTCTTTTTCAGCTTCAAGTACAGGTTCGGATCTGAGTGTCGCTAGAAGTTTCACGACCAGAAGAGCACACAGGGACAATTCTGGGTTTTAGATCTTAGAAGAAACCCCAAGGACAGGGGTGTGGTGCCTTGGTCTTTGACAGGATAGTGGTGTTGTGCCATGGTCCTACGCTCTGTCAGCAGGACTTGGCAAAACAACACTTTGCACATCTCAGAATCCCTCCTATCAGTTTTAGCTCTAGAAATGCAGAATCAGGAGAGTGGTATGGCACCTTGGTCCCAGACATTTTTTCTTAGGTTTCAGAAATAGGTGCACCTCTGATTTTTCCTTCTGATTTGTACTTTGCAGCAGTGTATCAGTTGTTCCTTGATCTGCATTCTTAAATTAGGGTTTGTTTACTTGCTTTCTAGGTTAGATTGCATTTTGCATCATTCCTCTCTCTCATTTACAACAAAGGAATAGAAAACCTAAGAGGTAATCCATGGCTCTCTCTTTCACATAAGAAGTAGCCGATGTGTGTAATCTCCCTAGACTCTTTCATATTCCATGAGTGTGTATGAGAGTGGGATTAGGGTTTCCATACTTAGTCTCACTTTTTCCCCTATACACTAACCATTGATAAGAAATACCATAGTTCAGATGAACGATAGTCCTTATGATGATAATAAATAGACAAAAGAGCTCAAAATTTATTTGAATATCATAAAAGCTAATGATAGTCATAGTGATAATGATAGAGGTTATATCGATGGAAATCCATGGGGGAAATTTCTTGAAGAGAACATGATGAGTGGTGGGTTAGATAAAGAAGGCAAATATAAGAAGACTAGAAAGACAATTCTATAGCCTAAGTCCACATATTATGATAGATTTTAAAGTGGAGATTTGAGAAAGTAATGTAAGGAGAAAATAATGTTAGTAGCAATCAAGAAGGAAGAATGAGAGGGGGGGAGGTGAATCAATCTTCAGTGGATCTAAAAAAATTAAACTCCAAAACAAAAACTGATAAATTGAAGCAATAAGAAGATAAGAAAATTAACAACACAACACACAACACCAAGTTTTTAATGTGGAAAACCCGGTTAAGGAAAAACCATGGTGGGAACCTACCCACAGTAAGATGATACTCTGCAATAGTATGTGAAAACTATTACAATGGGGAATGCACATGCATTCAAGCACATTGCCTAGAGATCACTTCTCAAATGATGTTTGATCAGAAGGCTACAACCCTCATGGAAGTCTCACTGACTTACATATGATTTAGACTACAATCTAGAAGAAATGAACTGCAATGATAGCATCTACAAATGCCTGATGATAGTTTCAGTTAAACACAATTATCTGCCCTGCAACACCAATCTCACCTCAGCACTTCACTGAATGATAAATCTCTTGTTCACACATTAACCTCTCTTTGATACTATAGACACTATCTCCATACCTAAATTACATGAATATCTCATCTATATATATAAATCATCAACCTTGATAACAAGGTCGGCTAAACCCTCAACCCTCAACTCACAAAATTATATTACACGATACAAAGGTCAATCACCAGACCAATATAATGATTTTCATTACATAGCATGGACCTAATTCAAATTCCCAAATGATCACATCCACCAAAAATCATGCCAAGATCAACCACAATATGCTTACACCACCAAAAATACCGCATAACATGAAAATCGATATCGGTTGATGAAAACTACCAAAACCACCAAAACCACAAAAAATGGGCACAATGATAAATGCAGATCACTAAATAAAATAGGAAATGACTAGGAAACACCAACAAACATGTTAGAATCATCCAGAATAGTTGCACCAATACCTCTTTTCAAATCTTCATCAGTCAAAGTCTAGAAGCTCAAGAACATAACCAATCAACATTGTCACGAAGAAAGATAACTTGCAAAGCACCAAATCATAAACCATCTAGAATGAAGATACAAAAGACCATCCAAAACAATATCCCAAAGTCTCAACATGAGATCTGATGGCACCAAAATATACCAGAGGAAATACTAGATTCTGCAAAACAATGATCAACAAAATCTAACTACAAAACCGGATCTGAAGATCCTCCCAAACTCGCTAGAATAAATCACAAGAATATGTTGACATCAATGACAACAATATATCCTAGCAGCAACAATGAACAACCATATCCAACAACTCCAACAATCTACCCCTTTGACATTGATGACAAAATATGAATGTGAAAAGCAGTCAGTACAAAGAAAGAAGATATCACCAGCAAACCACCCCTAAGATCAAGATAGATAATGCAGTTTTTCACATGATCTCTCTCCCCCTTTGAAAACAATGCCAAATATCTCCAAAACATAAAACCAAACTCTCTCCCAAAACAAAAACATGAATATCTCTCCCCTAGGACACCCAACCAAATCAACAGGCTACTCCAGCAGAGGAGCAACACCAACACATCAATCTGAATAAAAGAATAAGGATTTGAAATTCACTGGATCGATGCAAATCAATGCATCTATTCTTATCAGGAGGGGTGGATACCCCTAACTTGTCTCTCAAGTAGACCAATGTATCTACGAGTAAAGGCTTAGTGAAAGTATCAGCAATTTGTTCCTTTGTAGATACATACTTCAGCTTCACCTTCTCTTCACTGACTTTCTCTCTCAAGTAATTGTATTTGATTTATATATGTTTAGTCTTTGAATGTTGCACCAGATTCTTTGACATGTTTATAGCACTATAATTATCATAATATATAATAGTAGGCTCATCATGAATAACTAATATCTTTGAATATTTGCTTCATCCAAACTATCTGAGTGCAATTACTAGCAACAACAATGTACTCAACTTCAGCAGTAGATAAGGATATTGAATCTTGTTTCTTCCTAGCCCATGAAACCAACTTCTTACCTACAAAGAATGCTCCACTAGTAGTAATATTTCAGTCATCAATATCACTAGCCCAATCTGCATCAATGTAGGCACACAACATGAAATCATTATTCTTTGGATACCATAAACCATAATCCAAAGTTCACTTTAGATATCTAAATATCCTTTTAACATCAACGACATGACTCTCCTTTGGGTCAGCTTGATATCTAACAACCATACACACAACATGCATAATGTGAGGCCTAGTCTGAGTAAGATATAGCAGTCCACGAACCATAGATCTATACAAACTCTGATTAGCTTTAAGAGATTCATCATTTTTGGAGAATTTACAACCACTCACCATAGGAGTTCCAACCAGTTTGGAATCATCTAGTCCAAACTTCTTCAACAGTTCCTTCACATGCTTAGTTTGAGATATAAAGATAGCTTTTCATGTTTGTGCAATATGCAAACCTAAGAAAAACTTCATCTCACCAATCATAGACATCTCAAATTCTTTTTACATATCATTGGAAAACTTCATACTCATATCATCATCACTACCAAAGATAATGTCATCAAAAAAGACTTTAACAATTAGAATATTGTCATTTTCAATCTTAAAGTATAGATTATTGTTAGCAACACCTTTAGTAAATCCCAATTTCAACAAGTATTTGTCTAATCTAGCATACCAGTCTCTAGGAGCTTGTTACAATCCATAAAGTTCTTTCTTCAACTTACATACCATGTCTCCATCATCCGACAATGAAAATCCATCAGGTTGCTCAATATAAACCTCTTCCTCCATATTACCATTCAAAAATGTAGATTTGACATCCATTTGATATACCTTGAAATATTTATAAGTAGCATAAGCAAGTAATAGTCTAACAACTTCAATTCTGGAAACTGAAGAAAAAGTTACTTCATAATCAATTCCTTCTTGTTGTGAATATCCTTTGCAGACCAGTCTAGCTTTACTTATGACTACTTGATCAACTTCATTCAATTTGATCCTAAAAACACACTTAGTACCAATAACATTTTTATCCTTGGGTCTAGGCATAAATTCCCAAGTGTTATTCTTTTCAATCTGATCTAATTCTTCTTCCATGGCTCTTATCCAATTATCATATTTACAAGCATTAACAACATCTTTAGGTTTAACTTTAGAAATCAATCATACTTCTTTTGCAACTAACCTTCTTCTAGTCATCACACCTCTATTCTTATCACCAATAATTTGATTCTCATAATGATTCAATTTAACATACCTTGGAGTCTTCTATTTGTTCTGATCCTCAAGTTCCCGAACATCTTCACCAACAACAACATCCAGATTAACAGTCTCTACCATATTATTTTGCTTGGGCTCTTCAGGCTGAATAAGAGCTAAGACAACATGTTGACCATCATCATAAGCTCTAATCTCCTTCCCAAGGTTCTCATCCATGTTTACATTTGCACTCTCAACTATCTTTCTCAGTCTCTTATTATAGAAATGGTAGGCTTTCCTCTTTGTAGAATATCCCAAAAAGATACCTTCATCATTTCTAGCATCAAACTTTCCAATATCCTCATCTCTCTTGATATAACATTTGCTACCAAAAACTTTAAAATATTTTACAATAGGAACATTACCAAACCAAAGCTCATAAGGGGTCTTATCGGTATCATCTTTGATATGAACTCTGTTAAATGTATAGACTGCAGTGCTAATAGCTTCTCTCAAGTAGACCTTCAGAACATTTCCTTCAATCAACATAGTTCTTTCAGCATCCAAAATAGTACAGTTCTTTCTCTCAACAATTCCATTCTATTATGGGGTTCTAGGAGCAGATAGTTGTCTTTTGATTGGACATGCATCTCACATAATGAATTGAACTCACTAGAACAAAATTCTCCACCTCTATCATAGCTTAGACACTTCAACTTCAATCCAGACTTGGTTTCAACTTTAGCGTTGAATATCTTAAACTTGTTAAATGCTTCTGATTTTTCCTTCAAAAAGACAACCCACATCATCTTGGATTAATCATCAATTAGTAGCATAAAGTATCTATCACCCTCCACACTTGTAACATTTGTAGGTCCACACAGGTCAGCATGCACAAGATCTAGTAGTCCATCAGATGTATAGTGTTTATTCTTGAAAGAAATCCTTGTTTTCTTACCCAACTGACATTCCTTACATACCAGATTAACAAGTTTAACAATCTTAGGCAGATCTCTAACAACTTGTGTAGAACTAATCTTAATCAATGAATCAAATTTTATAAGACACATTCTTCTATGCCACAACCAACTCTCATCTATATTAGCAATCAAACAAATTTTCTCATCAACATTCAAATGAAAAATGTTACCTTCAGCCTTAGTCCAAGATGCAATCTCTATACCGGAGGCATTTAGGATCATAAATTTACCATTTTGGAATTGTAGATCATAACCCTTATCAAATCTATCCAACACTCAAAAGATTATGCTTCAAACCTTCAACATAGAAGACATCATCAGTGTTATGCTTACCATCAAAAGAAATAGAACCTCTCCCATTGATCACATAGGCTTTGTCATCTCCAAATCTAACTATTCCACCATCATACCTTTCCATACTTACAATTTTTTTTTTATCACCAGTAATATGATGTGAACAACCACTATCAATCACTCATTCACCCTTTTCTTCTACCTTTGTAGTCAAAGCTTTCTCCTCAACATAACAACTAGTGGAAACATAACAACTAGTGGAATCAATAGGTACAGGTCTATCTTCTTTAATGGAAATCAACACAACTTCATCTCCTTCTGATTTATCATATGTAACACCTTCATCGACATTATAATAATAGTTCTTCTGGTTCCTAAACTTCCATTTATACTTGTAAGGCTTATCATACTTCTCATGCTTCTCATATCTATCATTCCTATCATTCTTATCAAACTTATCATGATTGTCATACTTAACCATTCTCTTCGGGAATCTAGAAGAAAAATGTCCTATCTTATTACAAAAAAAACATTTCAAGGGCAAATTTCCATCATACTTACCAACACATTTAGGAAATCTTTGGGCAATCAATACTTTAAGCTCATCAAGCTCTCTTTCTTGCTCTACAATTTCTCTTCTTTCTTTTTCATATCTGGATATCCTGCACTCATCAAGATCATATTTCTATTTACCGGATATAGATGTTAATGCTCTAAATGTAGTCTCAGACTTTTCGTGTAATTCTCCAAATTCACTCAGCTCAAATGCAACAAGTTTTCCAACCAACACATCTCTTATTACTATAGTCGCACTCCAGATCTCATCAATAGCGGCAACCTTATGTTTATATAAGAAGAAGGCAAATATCTCAGCACCTTAGCAACAATCTCATCTTCCTCAAGCTTTCCACCAGCACACCTAATACCAAGGACAAGTTCATTCACCTTGGCCATGTATGAATGTATGTTCTCCTCATCTCCCATCTTCAATGTCTCATATTTTTCTTTCAAACTCTACAACTTAAGAAAATTTCAATTGACTATCACCTTCATACATGATCTCAAGCTTCTCCTAGATCTCATGTGAAGTTTGAAGTCCCGCAACATTTGTCATTTTAGAATCAGTCGGGGCACTACAAAATGCTTCCTTTCCTTTGATATTATATTCTGCTTCCTTAACCTCATCAGGATTAGATGGTTCATTCTGAGGAACAACATAGACCTTCTTAGCAATCTTCCAGTAATCCTCTCCATGACATTTCAAGTGCACCTCCATCCAGCTCTTCCATACAATATAGTTTCTTCCATCGAACCTTAGACTATCCTTCTTGAAAAGAATACCTTGAGCTGCCATCCCAGATCTCCTTAAGTGATTAAGCTTCTACTAGAGGATCTAACTCTGATACCAATTATTAGCAGCAATCAAGAAGGAAGACTAAGAGGGGGGGGGTGAATCAGTATTCAACAAATGTAAAAAAAATAAACTCCGAAACAAAAATTGATAAACTACAGCAATAAGAAGATAAGAAAATTAATAGCACAACACACAACACCAATATTTTTGATGTGGAAAACCCAGTTAAGGAAAAACCACAGTGGGAACCTACCCACATTAAGATGATACTCTGCAGTAGTATGTGAAAACTATTACAATGGGAAATGCGCATGCATTCAGGAACACTACCTAGAGCTCACAACTCAAAAGATATTTGCTCAGAAGGATACAACACTTAGGGAAGTCTCACTGACTTACAATATGATTTAGACTACAATCCAGAAGAAATGAATTACAATGATAACATCTACAAATGCCTGATGACAGTTCCAGTTAAGCACAATTGCCTGCCCTGCAACACCAATCTCACCTCAACACTTCACTAGATGATAAATCTCTTGTTCGCACAATCACCTCTCTCTAATAATGCAGACACTATCTGCATACCTAAATTACATGAATATCTCATCTATATATACAAATCATCAACCTTGATAATAAGGTCGGGTAAACCCTCAAGCCTGAATTCACAAAATTACATTACAAAATACAAAGTTCAATTATCGGACCAATATAATAATTTACATTACATAGAATGGACCTAATTCAAATTCCCAAATGATCACATCCATTGGAAATCACACCAAGATCAATCGCAACACGCTACACCACAAAAAATACCACATAACATGAAAATCGATACTTGTTGATGAAAACCACCAAAAACTCACATAATGATCAATGTGGATTGCCAAAAAAAATAAGACATGACTAGGAAACACCAACAAGTACATTATACTCATTTGAAATAGTTGCACCAACACCTCTTTTCAAATCTTCATCGGTCAACATCTAGAAGCTCAAGAACACAATCAATTAGCAACTATCGTGAAGAAAGATAACTTGTGAAGCATAAAACCATGAACCATCTGAAATAAAGATACACAAGACCATCCAAGACAATATCCCAAAGTCTCATCATGAGATCTGATCGCATTGGAATATACTAGAGGAAATACTAGACTCTACAAAACAGTGATAAAAAAAACCAAACTACAAAATTGGATTAGAAGATTCTCCCAAACTCACCGAAATAAATCACAAGAATATGTTGACATCAATGGCAACAACATATCCTAGCAA